>NC_086452.1:476409548-476547048 GCF_028390025.1 Pseudophryne corroboree | reverse complement strand
TGCCGTGTGCTAGTTAGTATATGATTAATGCGCAATAATGGGGCCTGGGAGGCATTAAGAGTGGTCTTATGTTCTCTTTCTTTTCTAGATCTTTGAGGATACTATGTATATACCTTGAAAAATGATGTGAATGTTAACCGATCATGCCTATCTTGAGAAAGACCCGGTCTAGGGGTCGAAACGTCGATCAAAGGCGAATTGGTGCAACTGACTATTAAAACATGAATGTTTTATGCAATTTAATTGTATACGTTATTTATTTGTGAGTGCCCCTTCCACTTCTGTGGAATTCTTGTTATGTATTTGTGGCTGACTGAGTCAGTTTCACTGGGTGCACCCTGAACATGTGTTTATGTATTTTTTGATGCGAGTGCGGATCTCCAATGAGATAGATAGATAGATAGATAGATACACACACACACACACACATACATACATACACCTATACACACACACGATTTGCGCCAAATAAATGTTCTCCCCCCCCCGTTTTTTTGTTCCGTTACTTGTTCAGCAGGGGAGAGTCCGTGGAGCAGCTTCTCTGCAGCATGCTGTAGACAAAATGTCGCTGGTTAGTGCTGGAGGATCAAGCCCCACCCCCTCGACGGCGGGCTTCGGTCCCGCTAATTTTTTTATACTGGCGGGGGTTTTATAATATACTGCCTCCGCAGTATCTAATACTGGTGCCAGTGTTATGTGAGGTAATTATTGCTGCCCAGGGCGCCCCCCCCCTGCGCCCTTGCTGTGCCTGTGTGTGTGAGTGTGGGAGCAATGGCGCGCAGCGCGACCGCTGCGCGGTACCACACTGAAGGTCTGAAGTCTTCTGCCGCCTTTGTCGTCTTCTTACTTCATATACTTACCCGGCTTCTATCTTCCGGCTCTGTGAGGACGGCTCCGGGACGAACAGCGAGGATGACACCTGTGTTCCGACCCTCTGGAGCTAATGGTGTCCAGTAGCCTAAGAAGCAGAGCCTATCATTTAAGTAGGTCTGCTTCTCTCCCCTCAGTCCCACGAAGCAGGGAGCCTGTTGCCAGCAGTGCTCCCTGAAAATAAAAAACCTAACAAAAGTCTTTCCAGAGAAACTCAGTAGAGCTCCCCTGCAGTGCACCCAATCTCCTCTGGGCACTGGATCTAACTGAGGTCTGGAGGAGGGGCATAGAGGGAGGAGCCAGTTCACACCCATTCAAAGTCTTATAGTGTGCCCATGTCTCATGCGGATCCAGTCTATACCTCATGGTCCTTTTGGGGTCCGCAGCATCCTCTAGGACGAAGGAGAAATGATAGTGGTGAGATTCCGAACCAACACACAGAACAAGAGGAAAGCCAAGCTAACCAAACTTGAAACAGGGACAGCAACAGCTGAACCAACAATAATTAACCAAGTAACAGTGTAGGAAGAACTACGGACTACGAGAAAAGGATTTACCGGTAGGTAATTAAAATCCTATTTTCTCTTACGTCCTAGAGGATACTGGGGTCCATTTAGTACCATGGGGGAAGTACCAAACTCCCAAAACGGGTGGGAGAGTGCTGAGGCTCCTACAGAACTGATTGGCCTCTGAGGACCTTCAGTTTGGTCAAAGTATCGAACTTGTAGAACTTAGCAAACGTGTTCCAACCAGACCAAGTAGTTGCTCGGCAGAGCTGTGAAGCCAAGACACCGCGGACAGCCGCCCAGGAAGAACCCACCAACCGAGTCGAGTGGGCCTGTACAGATTTTAGAACAGGCAATCCTGCCGTGGAATAAGCATGCTGGATAGTGAGCCTGATCCAGCGTGCAATAGACTGCTTTGAAGCAGGACACCCCATCTTATTGGGATCATAAAGAACAAACAGCGAGTCCGAGTTTCTGTGACAAGCTGTTCTCTTTACATACACCTTCAAAGCCCTCACAACATCCAAAGACATTAAAGTAGCAGAGGTGTCGGTAACAACCGGAAACAGAATAGGTTGGTTGATGTGAAATCAGGATTTTGGTACTTACCAATAAATCCCTTTCTCCGATTCCACAGGGGCCACTGGAGTGCAGATACAATGGGGATATAGTAGACAGTAACTGGGAGCTGGCACTTTAAATTTATAACCATGTGACTAGCTCCTCCCCTACTATGTCCCCCTCCAAGCCAGTCTGGTTAAAACTGTGCCCGAGGAGAGCTGAAAAAGACCAACGTTAAAGTAGAGGAGGTTCGCTAAGCCAACTAAAACAGGATAACACCAAGGAAATCTGGAAACCTAGTGAGAGGGTAACATGAACAATACGCGCAGTCACACAGTGACATGCAACCCGATAAGTGTAGGAGGAAACAGCGCTGGGTGGGCGTCCAGTGGCCCCTGTGGAATCGGAGAAAGGGATTTATCGGTAAGTACCAAAATCCTGATTTCTCCTTCATCCACTAGGGGCCACTGGAGTGCAGATACAATGGGGACGTCCCAGAGCTCCCAAGACGGGAAGGAGAGCGCTGAGAGTCCTGAAAAACCGCTCAGCCAAACTGCGACACAGAGGCCACAAGAGTGTCAAATTTGTAAAACGTGACAGACGTATGATGGTCCGACCAAGCGGCATCGTGACCTAAAGTAGTCACGGAAACCCTGTGGGCGTCTGCCCTCGAAGGTCCCCCACAGCGCGTGGAGTGCGCCGATAGGGAAGATGGAGGCTCTCGAGCAACCGCCAAATAAGCCTGTCTGATGGTCAAACGTATCCAACGGGCCAACGTCTGCTGGGGCCCTGGCCCTCCAGGACGGGAGCATCGTACAGACTAAAGAATAACACAGACTGTCCAATAGCCGAAGTCCTCGGTACAGAGAATCGGAGCGCCCTGACAACTTCTAAAAGGTCACGAATCTGGTGAATCCGCTGAGAGGGCCGAAAACACAAGTGTCAGATTTATGTGAAAAGCGGACAGTACACCTGGAAGAAACGACAGCAGAGTATGAAGCTCAGTCTATCCTCATGGAATATCTTGCAAGAAGGTCGACAAACAGGGAAAGAGAGAGAGACCCAAGTTTCGACACCCATCTGGCCCAAGCCAGATCCAGAAGAAGAAGGACCCCCTTTCCAGGTGAGATAATACATCTCCACCTACTCTGGAAAAACAAATAACCGAGACTGCAGAAAAGTGAGAACCAGTATGAGGTCCCCTGGTGCCGCTGGAGGGTGAAAGGGAGGCTGCAGTTAGAGTACTCCCTTTAAGAAATTCCAAACTTCCGGCAGCAAGGCTAATTTTCTTTGGAAGAAAACTGAAAGAGCAGAGACCTGAAACTCAGGCAAACCTAGTCGAAGCGCAGCCGAGAAAACCACCCGGAGAAACCGAAGGTGGCGGTTAAAATGAAAAAAAAAAAAAAAAAACGAAGGGAAAAAACCCTCGTCATTCACACCAGGCCACAGCAAGTTTCCAAAAGTGGTAATAGTGAGGCGAGGTAACAGACTTCCGAAATCGGTGCCTAGTAGGCATAACCGAACAAGGGAAGTCTGTCCGACTGAGAAGGTCTCGTGAACAGCCACGCCGTTAAACGAAACCTGTGTAAGACTGAACAGAGAAAAAGGATCCTGTTGAAGAAGATAGTCCCGCAGAGGTAGGAGCCAATAGTCCTCTAGTGACCACAGGAGCAGGGAGGAATTCCAAGTCCTGCGCGGCCAAGCTGGAGTAACCTGGAGGACTAGCACGCATTCTCCCGTTATGCGTTACAAAAATTGAGGTAGTAACAGGAAAGATAGACTAACCAGAAATTCCAAGGAGCCATGAAGGCATCCACGGCTACTTCCGCCAGGGCTCTCGTCCGAGAGTAGTAAAGGGGCAGTTGAGGAGTCAGTCGGAACGCCCTGATGTCGATTCGTGGTCCCTACCAATAGCGGACCAGCCGACGTAACTCCAGGGAATGTCCACTCACCTGGGTGCCCTACCTGGCGTGGAATGAAGATTGTTGTCCTCTGCTCAGAAGAGGATGTAGGTGACCTCTCTCAGCGCCACACTTGGCTTAAGATAGAGGAACCGATCTCGAGGAAGGAAAACTCCTCTGACGGATCGCGTTGAGAACCATCCCTAAAAACCGAAAACCGTACGAGTGGCATAAATGAGACCCGCGTCGAATCAGAAGATCCTGGATCATCCGGACATTCAGAAGCAACCGATCTGCAGAGTGGGTCTCCAGCAGTAGATTGTCAAGCTAGGGAACAAACGTCACTCCCTGCGCTTTGAAGTAGGGCCATCCTGTGACCCACATGAACGGAAAGGTCTGAAAGTGGAAATGAGTATCCTGTACCGCAAATCTGAGTAAAAAAAACCTGAAGAGGAAACTCAATGGGAACCAGTAAACAGGCATCCCTGAGGACTAAGGACGCCTAAACCCTCTTTGCTCCAAACTAGCAAACACAGACCGAAGGATTAGAGGTTCAGAATAGGCCTAGCTGAGCCATCTGGCTTCGATACGGGAAAAAGCAAAGGCCCGAGAAATTGCCCCGTTTTCAACGATGTGTGGAAACAGGGATCAGCACCCTTGCGGATAGAAGCATCTAGTACGCTGCCTACAGCACGACTCTCTTGTCGTCGGAAACCGGCAAACCCGTGGTGAGGAAATACAGAGGCGGTTGGACTCCAAAATAGAGTATGTAACCGCACGTGATGAGAAAACCTAACCCAAGCATACCCAGGCCTCCCAGAAAAACCACAGACATGTGCCCACCCTGGGATCTCCCAGGTGGGAGGGAGGCCCGACCGGCAGTGGGTGTGTTGGAGGACCTACTATCAGACTGGTCCGGGGTCGTTGAACCTCAGCCTCTTACTTCGAGATCCCCTGGTGACGGAGGTACCGCCCGTCATGGACTCGAAACCTGAAAGGGGCACGGAAGCATCGAAAGGAAGGACCGGTATAGGTCCTGTCTTGGAGCTGCAGTAGGGGAAAGAAAAGTGAACCTACCCTCAATGGCCTGAGAGATCCAGGCAGGAAGATCCTTCCCGACCAGGCCCGTAAAGGGCCACGCCTCTGCTGCCCACTAGGATTCAATATCCGCCTGTCACTGTCGTAGCCCTAAAGGTCGTCAGGTTAGGATAGCCCAAGCGGAAATTCAGGCTCAGAGGATACAGATGTCCTTGGAGACCTCAAAAGAATAGAAAGCAGATTTGTGAATATGATCTGCAAAAGGTATCAGCTGATCCCGATACAAACCATCCTGTAACCTAGAGGACACTTGCTCCCCCACAACTTACCTGCGCCGTACAAAGCAGAACCCCTGCTGCCGCCTATTTCTCTTCAGACGGCTCCACCAGCAAGGTTGCACCAGGAACCGGCATCTTCTTGTTTGTACTCACTGCTGCTTGCAGGATCCTGATGGAGTGGCCCCGACACGCAGCGGTGTCCGGCCACTTATACTCACCGCTGCAATGCTGCCAGGATCTTCTGCCGACGGAGCGGCCCCGACACGCGCCGCACGCAGCGGTGCCCGGCGAGTCTCCGGAGAGCTAGTGCCTCCTTCAGCCGGGGCCATCCCGAGCTTCACGCAGCTGCGATGGGACTCCGCTGGCAGCTCCCGCGGTGCAGACTGGCAGTGGCAGAGCTGCCAGTTGGTGTAAGTAAGAACAATAAAAAAGAAAACTTCTTCAGAGAAGTCCCAAGAGTGAACCAGCTCCCTTGGGCACTAAACTAAGACAGGCTTGGAGGGGGGACATAGTAAGGGAGGAGCTAGTCACATGGTTATAAATTTAAAGTGATAGCTCCCAGTTACTGCCTACTATATCCCCATTGTATCTGCACTCCAGTGGCCCCTAGTGGATGAAGGAGAAATGCATACACCAAATGTAGCACCAAATGGAGATCCCAAGGTGCCGTGGGAGGCACAAAGGGAGGTTGGATATGCAGAACCTTTCAAGAATGTCTGGACGTCAAGGAGAGAAAAGTCAATTGTTTCTGAAAGAAAATGGATAAGGCCAAAATCTGGAATTTTATGGAGCCCAGACGGAGGCCCACATCCACACCTGCCTGCAGAAAAAGCAGGAACAGATGAAATTCCACCACAGAATAATTTCTGCTCTCACACCAAGAGACGTATTTCTTCCAAATACGGTGGTAATGCTTAGACGATACCCCCTTACTGGCTTGAATCATAGTCGGGATACCTCTCCTGGCTAGAATCAGCCGTTCAACTTCCATGCCGTCAAACGTAGCCGCGGTAAGTCTCGATAGACGAACAGGCCCTGTTGCAGAAGATCCCCGCAAAGAGGCAGAGGCCACGGATCTTCGAGTAGCATCTCAAGAAGGTCTGCATACCAGGCCCTGCTTGGCCAGTCCGGAGCAATGAGAATTGCTTGAACCTTTTTATTCTTTTGATATTACTTGGGATCAGAGGAAGTGGAGGCAACACGTACACCATCTGATTGACTACTCCATGGGTCTGAGTGTCTACTGCCACTGACTGTGGGTCGCTCAACATGGAACAATACCGCCCGAGCTTCTTGTTGAGAAGAGAGGCCATCATGTTGATTTGTGGATATCCCCACCAACGTGTCAAGCACCTGAACACCTGTGGATGAAGACCACTCTCTCCTAAGTGGAGGTCGTGTCTGCTGAGGAAGTCTGCTTCCCAGTTGTCTTCTACCGGAATGAAGACCGCTGACAACGCCACAGCGTGTTTTTCTGCCCAGAGGTGAATTCTTGACACCTCTGACATTGCTGCTCTGCTTTTCGTTCCGCCCTGTCGGTTTATGTACGTTACTGCCGTCACATTGTCCGACTGGACCTGAATGGCCTGATCTTGAAGAAGATATGAGGCTTGCAGAAGGGCGTTGTATATGACCCCGAGTTCCAGAATGTTGATTGGAAGGATGACTTCCTGACTGGACCATCTTCCTTGGAACTGAACCCCCAGGGTGACTGCTTCCCTACCTCTGAGGCCTGCGTCTATGTTTAACAGAATCCAATTCTGAATTACGAACCTCTGACCCTCGACGAGGTGAGAAGTCTGTAACCACCAAGAAAGGAAGATCCTGGCCTTTGGCAACAGACGGATCCTGTGGTGCATGTGAAGATGCGATCCGGACCATTTGTCCAACAGATCGAGCTGGAAGGGTCTTGCATGAAGCCTTCCGAATTGAAGCGCCTTGTAAGAGGCCACCATTATCCCCAGAAGGCGAATGCACAGATATCCTGGTTCACTTCCGGACATCTCAAACCATCGACTGGATTAGTAATGCCTTTTCCAATGGAAGGAACACCTTCTGCGACTGTGTCCATTATCATTCCCAGGAATGGAAGCCTCCGTGTTGGCTCTAGGTGAGATTTCAGAAGGTTCAGAATCCACCCGTGATCCTGGAGAAGTCTGGTTGAGAGACCAATGCTGTCCAGCAACCTCTCCTTGGAAGGCGCCTTTATCAGAAGATCGTCCAGGTACGGAATTATGTTCACTCCCTGTTTGCGGAGTAGAAACATCATCTCTGCCACCACCTTGGTGAATACCCTCAATGTCGTGGAGAGACCAAATGTCAGGGCCTGGAACTGGTAGTGACAGTCCTGCAGTGCAAACTGTAGATCAGCCTGATGAGGCCGCCAGATCGGAATGTGAAGGTACGAATCCTTAATATCCATAGTCACTAGGAATTCCCCCTCCTCCAGACCTGAAATCACCGCTCTCAGAGACTCCATCTTGAATTTGAACACTCTTAAGTACGAGTTCAACGACTTGAGGTTCAGAATCGGCCTTACCGAACCGTCCGGTTTCGGTACTACAAACAAGTTGGAATAGTACCCCTTGGTTTGCAGATGAGGTGGAACTGGAACCTAACCCCTCAATTAGGTTACCTGACCATTGAGCAATGGCTTTTGTAATCCACGCACATGAAATAGTTGGTCTCTCGGCCACCCCAGCAGCTGTGTACAAGGATTTGAGTGTAGTCTCAATTTTACGATCAGCTGCGTCTTTTAGGGAAGCTGCACCAGGGACAGGCAGTACTATTTTCCGTGACAGCCTGGACACTCATGTATCCACTATCGGTGGCCGGCGACCCGCTAACCGGGACACCGGCTTAGTACTCACCACTCTTTTGGCTCTGTTAGGGGTGGCGGCGTGCTGCGGGAATGTACGCTCGCCGTAGTGGGGCTTGCGAATAGTTCCCTCAGGGGCTAGTGTCCTGTCAGCGGGGGAACGGGACCATTAACCCTTCTAGAGGTTGGCCCGTCCCCCCCAAGTCCCACGAAGCAGGTAGTCTGGTGCCATCCAGTCCTGCCTGAAAAATAAGAATTTACTTACCGATAATTCTATTTCTCATAGTCCGTAGTGGATGCTGGGGACTCCGAAAGGACCATGGGGAATAGCGGCTCCGCAGGAGACTGGGCACAAAGTAAAAGCTTTAGGACTAGCTGGTGTGCACTGGCTCCTCCCCCTATGACCCTCCTCCAAGCCTCAGTTAGGATACTGTGCCCGGACGAGCGTACACAATAAGGAAGGATTTTGAATCCCGGGTAAGACTCATACCAGCCACACCAATCACACCGTACAACTTGTGATCTGAACCCAGTTAACAGCATGATAACAGAAGGAGCCTCTGAAAAGATGGCTCACAACAACAATAACCCGATTTTTGTAACAATAACTATGTACAAGTAATGCAGACAATCCGCACTTGGGATGGGCGCCCAGCATCCACTACGGACTATGAGAAATAGAATTATCGGTAAGTAAATTCTTATTTTCTCTGACGTCCTAGTGGATGCTGGGAACTCCGAAAGGACCATGGGGATTATACCAAAGCTCCCAAACGGGCGGGAGAGTGCGGATAACTCTGCAGCACCGAAAGAGAGAACTCCAGGTCCTCCTCAGCCAGGGTATCAAATTTGTAGAATTTAGCAAACGTGTTTGCCCCTGACCAAGTAGCAGCTCGGCAAAGTTGTAAAGCCGAGACCCCTCGGGCAGCCGCCCAAGATGAGCCCACTTTCCGTGTGGAATGGGCTTTTATAGATTTTGGCTGTGGCAGGCCTGCCACAGAATGTGCAAGCTGAATTGTACTACAAATCCAACGAGCAATCGTCTGCTTAGAAGCAGGAGCACCCAGCTTGTTGGGTGCATACAGGATAAACAGCGAGTCAGATTTTCTGACTCCAGCCGTCCTGGAAACATATATTCTCAGGGCCCTGACTACGTCCAGCAACTTGGAATCCTCCAAGTCCCTAGTAGCCGCAGGCACCACAATAGGTTGGTTTAAGTGAAAAGCTGAAACCACCTTAGGGAGAAATTGAGGACGAGTCCTCAATTCTGCCCTATCCGTATGAAAAATTAGGTAAGGGCTTTTATAGGATAAAGCCGCCAATTCTGATACACGCCTGGCTGAAGCCAGGGCTAACAGCATTACCACTTTCCATGTGAGATATTTCAAGTCCACAGTGGTGAGTGGTTCAAACCAATGTGATTTTAGGAATCCCAACACTACATTGAGATCCCAAGGTGCCACTGGAGGCACAAAAGGAGGCTGTATATGCAGTACTCCCTTGACAAACGTCTGAACTTCAGGAACAGAAGCTAGTTTTTTGGAAGAATATCGACAGGGCCGAAATTTGAACCTTAATGGACCCTAATTTGAGGCCCATAGACAGTCCTGTTTGCAGGAAATGCAGGAATCGACCCAGTTGAAATTCCTCCGTAGGGGCCTTCCTGGCCTCGCACCACGCAACATATTTACGCCAAATACAGTGATAATGTTGTACGGTTACATCCTTCCTGGCTTTGATCAGGGTAGGGATGACTTCATCCGGAATGCCTTTTTCCTTCAGGATCCGGCGTTCAACCGCCATGCCGTCAAACGCAGCCGCGGTAAGTCTTGGAACAGACATGGTCCCTGCTGGAGCAGGTCCTTTCTTAGAGGTAGAGGCCACGGGTCTTCCGTGAGCATCTCTTGAATTTCCGGGTACCAAGTCCTTCTTGGCCAATCCGGAGCCACGAGTATAGTCTTTACTCCTCTCCTTCTTATGATTCTCAGTACTTTTGGTATGAGAGGAAGAGGAGGGAACACATACACTGACCGGTACACCCACGGTGTTACCAGAGCGTCCACAGCTATTGCCTGAGGGTCCCTTGACCTGGAGCAATATCTGTCCAGTTTTTTGTTGAGGCGAGACGCCATCATGTCCACCTTTGGTTTTTCCCAACGGTTTACAATCATGTGGAAGACTTCTGGGTGAAGTCCCCACTCCCCCGGGTGAAGATCGTGTCTGCTGAGGAAGTCTGCATCCCAGTTGTCCACTCCCGGAATGAACACTGCTGACAGTGCTATCACATGATTTTCCGCCCAGCGAAGAATCCTTGTCACTTCCGTCATTGCCCTCCTGCTTCTTGTGCCGCCCTGTCTGTTTACGTGGGCGACTGCCGTGATGTTGTCCGACTGGATCAATACTGGCTGACCCTGAAGCAGAGGCCTTGCCTGACTTAGGGCATTGTAAATGGCCCTTAGTTCCAGGATATTTATGTGAAGTGACGTTTCCATGCTTGACCACAAGCCCTGGAAATTTTTTCCCTGTGTGACTGCTCCCCAGCCTCTCAGGCTGGCATCCGTGGTCACCAGGACCCAATCCTGAATGCCGAATCTGCGGCCCTCTAGGAGATGAGCACTCTGTAACCACCACAGGAGAGACACCCTTGTCCTTGGAGACAGGGTTATCCGCTGATGCATTTGAAGATGCGATCCGGACCATTTGTCTAGCAGATCCAACTGAAAAGTTCTTGCGTGGAATCTGCCGAATGGAATTGCTTCGTAAGAAGCCACCATCTTTCCCAGGACCCTTGTGCACTGATGCACTGACACCTGGCCTGGTCTTAGGAGTTTCCTGACTAGGTCGGATAACTCCCTGGCTTTCTCTTCCGGGAGAAACACCTTTTTCTGTACTGTGTCCAGAATCATCCGTAGGAACAGCAGACGTGTCGTCGGAATCAGCTGCGATTTTGGAATATTTAGAATCCATCCGTGCTGTCGTAGTACTATTTGAGATAGTGCTACTCCGACCTCTAACTGTTCTCTGGACCGTGCCCTTATCAGGAGATCGTCCAAGTAAGGGATAATTAAGACGCCTTTTCTTCGAAGAAGAATCATCATTTCGGCCATTACCTTGGTAAAGACCCGGGGTGCCGTGGACAATCCAAACGGCAGCGTCTGAAACGGATAGTGACAGTTCTGTACCACAAACCTGAGGTACCCTTGGTGAGAAGGGCAAATTGGGACATGGAGGTAAGCATCCTTGATGTCCAGAGACACCATATATTCCCCTTCTTCCAGGTTCGCTATCACTGCTCTGAGTGACTCCATCTTGAACCTTTTTATGTAAGTGTTCAAGGCTTTCAGATTTAAAATGGGTCCGGCTTCGGTACCACAAACAGCGTGGAGTAATACCCCTTTCCCTGTTGTAGGAGGGGTACCTTGATTATCACTTGCTGGGAATACAGCTTGTGAATGGCTTCCAATACCGCCTCCCTGTCGGGGGGAGACGTTGGTAAAGCAGACTTCAGGAACCGGCGAGGGGGAGACGTCTCGAATTCCAATTTGTACCCCTGAGATACTACCTGCAGGATCCAGGGGTCTACTTGCGAGTGAGCCCACTGCGCGCTGAAATTCTTGAGACGGGCCCCCACCGTGCCTGAGTCCGCTTGTAAGGCCCCAGCGTCATGCTGAGGACTTGGCAGAAGCGGGGGAGGGCTTCTGGTCGTGGGAAGAAGCTGTCTGTTGCAGTCTTTTTCCCCTTCCTCTGCCCCGGGGCAGATATGAGTGGCCTTTTGCCCGCTTGCCCTTATGGGGACGAAAGGACTGAGCCTGAAAAGGCGGTATCTTTTTCTGCTGCGAGGTGACTTGGGGTAAAAAGGTGGATTTCCCAGCCGTTGCCGTGGCCACCAGGTCCGATAGACCGCCCCCAAATAACTCCTCCCCTTTATACGGCAATACTTCCATATGCCGTTTGGAATCCGCATCCCCTGACCACTGTCGCGTCCATAATCCTCTTCTGGCAGAAATGGACATCGCACTTACTCTTGATGCCAGAGTGCAAATGTCTCTCTGTGCATCTCGCATATATAGGAATGCATCCTTTAAATGCTCTATAGTCAATAATATATTGTCCCTGTCCAGGGTATCAATATTTTCAGTCAGGGAATCCGACCAAGCCACCCCAGCACTGCACATCCAGGCTGAGGCGATTGCTGGTCGCAGTATAACACCAGTATGTGTGTATATACTTTTAAGGATATTTTCCAGCCTCCTATCTGCTGGCTCCTTAAGGGCGGCCGTTTCTGGAGACGGTAACGCCACTTGTTTTGATAAGCGTGTGAGCGCCTTATCCACCCTAGGGGGTATTTCCCAACGAGCCCTAACCTCTGGTGGGAAGGGATATAGTGCCAATAATTTTTTAGAAATTAGCAGTTTTTTGTCGGGGGTAACCCACGCTTCATCACACACTTCATTTAATTCGTCTGATTCAGGAAAAACTACGGGTAGTTTTTTCACACCCCACATAATACCCCTTTTTGTGGTACTTGCAGTATCAGAGATGTGCAAAACCTCCTTCATTGCCGTGATCATGTAACGTGTGGCCCTACTGGAAAATACGTTTGTTTCTTCACCGTCGACACTGGAGTCAGTGTCTGTGTCCGTGTCGACCCACTGAGGTAACGGGCGTTTAATAGCCCCTGACGGTGTTTGAGACGCCTGGACAGGCACTAACTGAGCTGCCGGCTGTCTCATGTCGTCAACAGTTTTCTGTAACGTGCCGACACTGTCACGTAATTCCTTAATTACGGCCATCCATTCAGGTGTCGACTCCCTAGGGGGTGACATCACCATTATAGGCAATTGCTCCGCCTCCACATCATTTTCCTCCTCATACATGTCGACACACACGTACCGACACCCAGCACACACACAGGGAATGCTCTGATAGAGGACAGGACCCACTTAGCCCCTTGGGGAGACAGAGGGAGAGTTTGCCAGCACACACCAGAGCGCTATATATGTATAGGGACAACCTTACAATAAGTGTCTATCCCTTATAGCTGCTTATATCTGTTATTTTGCCAAATAAGTGCCCCCCTCTCTTTTTTACCCTGTTTCTGTAGTTGCAGGATGCAGGGGAGATTCTGGGAGCCTTCCTACCAGCGGAGCTGTGTGGGAAAAATGGCGCTGTGTGCGGAGATAGGCCCCGCCCCCTTCACGGCGGGCTCTTCTCCCGCTTTTTTCTGGAAAACTGGCAGGGGTTAAATACATCCATATAGCCCAGGAGCTATATGTGATGTATTTTTTGCCAAATAAGGTAAATTCATTGCTTCCCAGGGCGCCCCCCCCCCAGCGTCCTGCACCCTCAGTGACCGAAGTGTGAAGTGTGCTGAGAGCAATGGCGCACAGCTGCAGTGCTGTGCGCTACCTTATGAAGACAGGAAAGTCTTCTGCCGCCGATTTATGGACCTCTTCTTGCTTCAGCATCTGTAAGGGGGCCGGCGGCGCGGCTCCGGGACCCATCCATGGCTGGGCCTGTGATCGTCCCTCTGGAGCTAATGTCCAGTAGCCTAAGAAGCCCAATCCACTCTGCACGCAGGTGAGTTCGCTTCTTCTCCCCTTAGTCCCTCGATGCAGTGAGCCTGTTGCCAGCAGGTCTCACTGAAAATAAAAAACCTATTTAAACTTTTACTCTAAGCAGCTCAGGAGAGCCACCTAGATTGCACCCTTCTCGTTCGGGCACAAAATCTTAACTGAGGCTTGGAGGAGGGTCATAGGGGGAGGAGCCAGTGCACACCAGCTAGTCCTAAAGCTTTTACTTTGTGCCCAGTCTCCTGCGGAGCCGCTATTCCCCATGGTCCTTTCGGAGTCCCCAGCATCCACTAGGACGTTAGAGAAATAAGATAAAATAAATGCAGAAAACTCTTCAGGAGCTTCCATAAACGTGACCGGCTCCTCCAGGAACATTTTCTAAACTGAGTTTGGTAGGAGGGGCACAGAGGGAGGAGCCAGCATACACACAAACGCTTAAAGGACCAATGGCTCCTGGTGGACCAGTCTATACCCCATGGTACTAATGTGGACCCCAGTATTCTCTAAGACGCAAAAGAAAAAAAAAAAAAAATATATATATATATATATATATATATATATATATATATATATATATATATATATATATATATATATATATATATATATAATATAAGAATTTACTTACCGATAATTCTATTTCTCGGAGTCCGTAGTGGATGCTGGGGTTCCTGAAAGGACCATGGGGAATAGCGGCTCCGCAGGAGACAGGGCACAAAAGCAAAGCTTTCCGATCAGGTGGTGTGCACTGGCTCCTCCCCCTATGACCCTCCTCCAAGCCTCAGTTAGGATACTGTGCCCGGACGAGCGTACACAATAAGGGAGGAATTTTGAATCCCGGGTAAGACTCATACCAGCCACACCAATCACACCGTACAACTTGTGATCTAAACCCAGTTAACAGTATGATAACAGAGGAGCCTCTGAAAAGATGGCTCACAACAATAATAACCCGATTTTTGTAACTATGTACAAGTATTGCAGATAATCCGCACTTGGGATGGGCGCCCAGCATCCACTACGGACTCCGAGAAATAGAATTATCGGTAAGTAAATTCTTATTTTCTCTATCGTCCTAGTGGATGCTGGGGTTCCTGGACCATGGGGATTATACCAAAGCTCCCAAACGGGCGGGAGAGTGCGGATGACTCTGCAGCACCGAATGAGAGAACTCCAGGTCCTCCTTAGCCAGGGTATCAAATTTGTAGAATTTAGCAAACGTGTTTGCCCCTGACCAAGTAGCTGCTCGGCAAAGTTGTAAAGCCGAGACCCCTCGGGCAGCCGCCCAAGATGAGCCCACCTTCCTTGTGGAATGGGCATTTACATATTTTGGCTGTGGCAGGCCTGCCACAGAATGTGCAAGCTGAATTGTATTACACATCCAACTAGCAATAGTCTGCTTAGAAGCAAGAGCACCCAGTTTGTTGGGTGCATACAGGATAACAGCAAGTCAGTTTTCCTGACTCCAGCCGTCCTGGAACATATTTTCAGGGCCCTGACAACATCTAGCAACTTGGAGTCCTCCAAGTCCCTAGTAGGTGCAAGGCACCACAATAAGCTGGTTCAGGTGAAACACTGACACCACCTTAGGGAGAGAACTGGGGACGAGTCCGCAGCTCTGCCCTGTCCGAATGGACAAACAGATATGGGCTTTTTTGAGAAAAAAACCACCAATTTGACACTCGCCTGGTCCAGGCCAGGGCCAAGAGCATGGTCACTTTTTATGTGAGATGCTTCAAATCCACAGATTTGACTGGTTTTAAACCAATGTGATTTGAGGAATCCCAGAACTACGTTGAGATCCCACAGTGCCACTGGAGGCACAAAAGGGGGTTGTATATGCAATACTCCCTTGACAAACTTCTGGACTTCAGGAACTGAAGCCAATTCTTTCTGGAAGAAAATCGACAGGGCCGAAATTTGAACCTTAATGGACCCCAATGTGAGGCCCATAGACACTCCTGTTTGCAGGAAATGCAGGAAACGACCGAGTTGAAATTTCTTTGTGGGGCCTTCCTGGCCTCACACCACGCAACATATTTTCGCCACATGTGGTGATAATGTTGTGCGGTCACCTCCTTTCTGGCTTTGACCAGGGTAGGAATGACCTCTTCCGGAATGCCTTTTTCCCTTAGGATCCGGCTTTCCACCGCCATGCCGACAAACGCAGTTGCGGTAAGTCTTGGAACAGACATGGTACTTGCTGAAGCAAGTCCCTTCTTAGCGGCAGAGGCCATAAGACCTCTGTAAGCATCTCTTGAAGTTCCGGGTACCAAGTCCTTCTTGGCCAATCCGGAGCCATGAGTATAGTTCTTACTCCTCTACGTCTTATAATTCTCAGCACCTTAGGTATGAGAAGCAGAGGAGGGAACACATACACCGACTGGTACACCCACGGTGTTACCAGAACGTCCACAGCTATTGCCTGAGGGTCTCTTGACCTGGCGCAATACCTGTCCCGTTTTTTGTTCAGACGGGACGCCATCATGTCCACCTTTGGTATTTCCCAACGGTTTACAATCATGTGGAAAAAACTTCCCGATGAAGTTTCCACTCTCCCGGGTGGAGGTCGTGCCTGCTGAGGAAGTCTGCTTCCCAGTTTCCATTCCCGGGATGAAACACTGCTGACAGTGCTATCACATGATTTTCCGCCCAGCGAAAAGTCCTTGCAGTTTTCCCTGCTTCTTGTGTCGCCCTGTCTGTTTACGTGGGCGACTGCCGTGATGTTTTTCCCACTGGATCAATACCGGCTGACCTTGAAGCAGAGGTCTTGCTAAGCTTAGAGCATTATAAATTTACCCTTAGCTCCAGTATATTTATGTGGAGAAAAGTCTCCAGACTTGATCACACTCCCTGGAAATTTTTTCCTTGTGTGACTGCTCCCCAGCCTCTCGGGCTGGGCTCCGTGGTCACCAGCATCCAATCCTGAATGCCGAATCTGCGGCCCTCTAGAAGATGAGCACTCTATAACCACCACAGGAGAGACACCCTTGTCCTTGGATATAGGGTTATCCGCTGATGCATCTGAAGATGCGATCCGGACCATTTTTCCAGCAGATCCCACTGAAAAGTTCTTGCGTGAAATCTGCCGAATGGAATCGCTTCGTAGGAAGCCACCATTTTTACCAGGACCCTTGTGCAATGATGCACTGTTTTTAGGAGGTTCCTGACTAGCTCGGATTTTCTCTTCCGGGAGAAACACCTTTTTCTGGACTGTGTCCAGAATCATCCCTAGGCACAGCAGACATGTCGTCGGGATCAGCTGCGATTTTGGAATATTTAGAATCCACCCGTGCTGTTGTAGCAGTATCCGAGATAGTGCTACTCCGACCTCCAACTGTTCCCTGGACTATGCCCTTATCAGGAGATCGTCCAAGTAAGGGATAATTAAGACGCCTTTTCTTCGAAGAAGAATCATCATTTCGGCCATTACCTTGGTAAAGACCCGGGGTGCCGTGGACAATCCAAACGGCAGCGTCTGAAACTGATAGTGACAGTTCTGCACCACGAACCTGAGGTACCCTTAGTGAGAAGGGCAAATTTGGGACATAGAGGTAAGCATCCCTGATGTCCCGGGACACTATATAGTCCCCTTCTTCCCGGTTCGTTATCACTGCTCTGAGTGACTCCATCTTGATTTGAACCTTTGTAAGTGTTCAAAAATTTTTTTTTTTTTTTTTTTTTTAGAATAAGTCTCACCTAGCCTTCTGGCTTCAGTACCACAATATAGTGTGGAATAATACCCCTTTCTTGTAGTAGGAGGGGTAATTTAATTATCACCTGCTGGGAATACAGCTTGTGAATTTTTTTCCATACTGCCTCCTTGTCGGAGGGAGACCTTGGTAAAGCAGACTTCAGGAGCCTGCGAAGGGGAAACGTCTCGACATTCCAATCTGTACCCCTGGGATACTACTTGTAGGATCCAGGGGTCCTGTACGGTCTCAGCGCCATGCTGAGAATTTGTCAGAAGCGGTGGAACGCTTCTGTTCCAGGGAATGGGCTGCCTGCTGCAGTCTTCTTCCCTTTCCTCTATCCCTGGGCAGATATGATCTTATAGGGACGAAAGGATTGAGGCTGAAAAGACGGTGTCTTTTTCTGCAGAGATGTGACTTAGGG
Organism: Pseudophryne corroboree; assembly: GCF_028390025.1. NCBI lineage: Eukaryota > Metazoa > Chordata > Amphibia > Anura > Myobatrachidae > Pseudophryne > Pseudophryne corroboree. The sequence goes on along the minus strand of NC_086452.1, from coordinate 476,529,387 downwards.
TAAAAACGGTGGATTTTCCAGCAGTTGCCGTGGCCACCAGGTCCGATGGACCGACCCCAAATAACTCCTCTTCCTTTATACGGCAATACACCTTTGTGCCGTTTGGAATCTGCATCACCTGACCACTGTCGTGTCCATAAACATCTTCTGGCAGATATGGACATCGCACTTACTCTTGATGCCAGAGTGCAAATATCCCTCTGTGCATCTCGCATATATAGAAATGCATCCTTTAAATGCTCTATAGTCAATAAAATACTGTCCCTGTCAAGGGTATCAATATTTTTAGTCAGGGAATCCGACCAAGCCACCCCAGCTCTGCACATCCAGGCTGAGGCGATCGCTGGTCGCAGTATAACACCAGTATGTGTGTATATACTTTTTATGATATTTTCCAGCCTCCCGTCAGCTGGTCCTTGAGGACGGCCCTATCTATAGACGGTACCGCCACTTGTTTTGATAAGCGTGTGAGCGCCTTATCCACCCTAAGGGGTGTTTCCCAACGCGCCCTAACTTCTGGCGGGAAAGGGTATACCGCCCATAATTTTCTATCGGGGGGAACCCACGCATCATCACACACTTTATTTAATTTATCTGATTCAGGAAAAACTATGGTAGTTTTTTCACATCCCACATAATACCCTCTTTTGTGGTACTTGTAGTATCAGAAATATGTAACACCTCCTTCATTGCCTTTAACGTGTGGCCCTAATAAGGAATACGTTTGTTTATTCACCGTCGACACTGGATTCAGTGTCCCTGTCTGTGTCTGTGTCGACCGACTAAAGTAAACGGGCGTTTTAAAAACCCCTGACGGTGTTTTTGAGACGTCTGGACCGGTACTAATTGTTTGTCGGCCGTCTCATGTCGTCAACCGACCTTGCAGCGTGTTGACATTATCACGTAATTCCCTAAATAAGCCATCCATTCCGGTGTCGACTCCCTAGAGAGTGACATCACCATTACAGGCAATTGCTCCGCCTCCTCACCAACATCGTCCTCCTACATGTCGACACACACGTACCGACACACAGCACACACACAGGGAATGCTCTGATAGAGGACAGGACCCACTAGCCCTTTGGAGAGACAGAGGGAGAGTTTGCCAGCACACACCAAAAACGCTATAATTTTATATAGGGACAACCTTATATAAGTGTTTCTCCCTAATAGCATCTTTATATAGATATTTATATCGCCAATTAGTGCCCCCCCTCTCTGTTTAAACCCTGTTTCTGTAGTGCAGTGCAGGGGAGAGCCTGGGAGCCTTCTCTCCAGCCTTTCTGTGAGAGAAAATGGCGCTGTGTGCTGAGGAGATAGGCCCCGCCCCTTTTCCGGCGGCCTCGTCTCCCGCTCTTTAGTGAAGTTTGGCAGGGGTTAAATATCTCCATATAGCCTCTGGGGGCTATATGTGAGGTATTTTTAGCCAGTATATAGGTTTACATTTGCCTCCCAGGGCGCCCCCCCCCCCAGCGCCCTGCACCCTCAGTGACTGCGTGTGAAGTGTGCTGAGAGGAAAATGGCGCACAGCTGCAGTGCTGTGCGCTACCTTTAGAAGACTGCAAGGGTCTTCAGCCGCCGATTCTGGACCTCTTCTTACTTCAGCATCTGCAAGGGGGCCGGCGGCGCGGCTCCGGTGACCATCCAGGCTGTACCTGTGATCGTCCCTCTGGAGCTGATGTCCAGTAGCCAAGAAGCCAATCCATCCTGCACGCAGGTGAGTTCACTTCTTCTCCCCTCTGTCCCTCGTTGCAGTGATCCTGTTGCCAGCAGGACTCACTGTAAAATAAAAAACCTAAGCTAAACTTTCTCTAAGCAGCTCTTTAGGAGAGCCACCTAGAATTGCACCCTTCTCGGCCGGGCACAAAAATCTAACTGGCTTGGAGGAGGGTCATAGGGGGAGGAGCCAGTGCACACCACCTGATCGGAAAACTTTGCTTTTGTGCCCTGTCTCCTGCGGAGCCGCTATTCCCCATGGTCCTTTCAGGAACCCCAGCATCCACTAGGACGATAGAGAAATATATATATATATATATATAAAAAACATCACTTATTCCTCTATCAATGTTATCACAATTCCAAAACGATCGTTGAATTATTGAACAGAAATAAACAGACTAATGCATGTTCTCTGGCAACAATTAACAATGGTGTAATTGGACTAGAATGCTTATAGATGTCTGCAGTGGTCACAGTAAGGATTGAGGTGCGATAGTAATTATCTCCAATTCTGATTGAGCGTCTAGTTACGTAGCTGGCGGGGATGTAACCCCTTTGTCTCCAGTAATGCTCCTTCATCCGATCAAAGTACTATTACTATCCGGGTATGGCTTCTGCTACTCCTTACTCTGACCAAGGAGGAACGTGACTAACACGTAAGATGGAACCACCCTAAGCCCCAGTGAAATGGTCCTGAGCAGACAGTAGGCATTACGCCGATTGTAAAAGCAAACACCACGGTGTCAGTTCAGTAACGCAGATCTGCCATTGACATCTGGTCAGTTGCTTTGGGAAGATTATAACAGCTTTTAGCAAATAGGAGCAGATCATTTGCCAACCTGGCTGATGAGGGACCACAAGTCTCAGCATATCTTGACAGACTTTAGCTCCTTGTGCTATAAAACAAAGACAAACTACTCAGTAAGCAGCCATTCTGCCCCGTACACTCACACCCGGTGTCTAGCCACCGCCCCGCTTAGACCGGCAAAACGCAGCGAACCAGACAACACCGGCAGCATCAAGCAGCCATGACAGGGTCACTGCGGAGTAGAGGAACGACGCAGGAAGCAGAGGTAGAGAAAGTACAAACTCAGTCTTAAGATAAATGTCCCTGCACTCCAGTAATAAGTAAATCTGTGGTGGCTATTCACATAGAACCAGCGTTACTCCAGGCAGAAGCCATGACGCATCAGGATCACGCGCTGCTTATCCCCATGTAAAGTGATCAGGAAGACAGCGAGGAGGGACATATCCCGCTATAGTGTTGTGTGTGCTGATTGTATGGCCTTTATTACCCACCATGGTCTCGCAGTGTAGAAAAAGTAAAATAAATAAAATAATGAGTGTTACGCTATCAGTGAAGAACAGCGGTAATCATAAAGTTATAGGAGGGATTCAATACCAGACATCGACAACGCGTCGACTCAGCATCGCAAGTTTACCCTTATGCCCCATAGAGATGTGAAATAAGTCTTGTCATGACTGTCGATAAGCGCACAACCAAGCATCGCACACCACGCCGAACTGAATCCCCCCCTTCGAGCTACAGAGCGCAGGTCCGGAAGCCTGTGGGATTTCACACATCAGGACGCCAGCGTATACCATGGCGCATAACAACTGGAAACAAGACAGGAATAGCACAGGGCTCTGTAATAATCACACAGAGGTAAGTGTCCCGCACAGGCTGACCACCCATAGGGTAACAGGCATGCGATACACAGGAAACACACCGGCTAGTCATACAGCAGACAGGTGCAATAAGGAACAACAAGCCTCAGCATGCTCACCAGCTTTACATCACACTTCAGTCACCTCTAGACAGCTAAAAGAGGTGGAACCACAAATCCCAGCAAGCCTGGTCAGCCATACAGCTCACGTAGACATCCTCTGCCCCTGAGGTGAAAGACTACCAGCATGCACTGCAAGCCATGGAGCAGATATGGGAGCCACTGACACCCCACCCGAGAATGGACCACAAGTCCCAGCATGCACACCTGTAACAGGCTGGTGAATAAGGTGGAACCACAAGTCCCAGAATACCATGTCAGCCTAGCAGCACACTGACACCCGTGGATAACGTGGAACCACAAGTCTCACAATACCCTGTCAGCTTAGTAGCACACTGACACCCGTGGATAACGTGGAACCACAAGTCCCAGGATGCACATCTGTATTAAGCTAGAAGATAAGGTGGAAGCACAAGTCCCAGGATGCCCTGCCGGCCTAGTAGCACACTGACCGCTCAATAGGGCGGAACCACAAGTCCCAGGATGCCTACCGGCCTTAGACACCCCTCAGTGCTGTGGAAGAGGTGGGAACACAAGTCCCAGCATGACGTCCAGGCCAAATGAAGAAAAAGCCTCTCAGCGACAGCGCCGAGGACCCCATCCGCCCCCCAGCCACGAACACTCACCTCACGCCGGCCGCACAGAGCCTTCAGTCCCGGTCACACAGCTCCGCTCCCTCCTGCCGTCCTCTTCCTCAGCGAAGGTGCGAAAACGGTCTTCCGCTGCAAGCCGGAAGTACGTCACTAGAGAGGCCGCACGGGGCATGCCGGGAAGTGAGGTCTTCTTTTCTCTCTGAGTCCCGTCAGCCACCGCGCCGCAGACAGAACCGCAAGTGCTGCTGAGAGGTGTGGTCTCAGTCAGCTTTGCATAGAACTCCATGCGGTGCATGCTGGGAGTTGTGGTTCCTTCTTCTGTCAGACCCAGACAGCGCAGGTGTAACCCCGAGCCGGAGGCGTCAGAGCCTACCCTGTATCTGTTATAGCGCTCCCTACTGTCTCCCCTCATCCCCACTGCTCCCTACTGTGTCTCCCCTCATCCCCACTGTCTCCCTACTGTGTCTCCCCTCATCCCCACTGCTCCCTACTGTGTCTCCTCTCATCCCCACTGTCTCACCCATCCCTACTGTGTCTCCCCACTGCTCCCTACTGTCTCCCCTCATCCCCACTGCTCCCTACTGTCTCCCCTCATCCCCACTGCTCCCTACTGTCTCCCCTCATCCCCACTGCTCCCTACTGTCTCCCCTCATCCCCACTGTTTCCCCCATCCCTACTGTGTCTCCCCACTGCTCCGTACTGTCTCCCCTCATCCCCACTGCTCCCTACTGTGTCTCCCCTCATCCCCACTGCTCCCTACTGTGTCTCCCCTCATCCCCACTGTCTCCCTACTGTGTCTCCCCTCATCCCCACTGCTCCCTACTGTGTCTCCTCTCATCCCCACTGTCTCACCCATCCCTACTGTGTCTCCCCACTGCTCCCTACTGTCTCCCCTCATCCCCACTGCTCCCTACTGTCTCCCCTCATCCCCACTGCTCCCTACTGTCTCCCCTCATCCCCACTGCTCCCTACTGTCTCCCCTCATCCCCACTGTTTCCCCCATCCCTACTGTGTCTCCCCACTGCTCCGTACTGTCTCCCCTCATCCCCACTGCTCCCTACTGTGTCTCCCCTCATCCCCACTGCTCCCTACTGTGTCTCCCCTCATCCCCACTGTCTCCCTACTGTGTCTCCCCTCATCCCCACTGCTCCCTACTGTGTCTCCTCTCATCCCCACTGTCTCACCCATCCCTACTGTGTCTCCCCACTGCTCCCTACTGTCTCCCCTCATCCCCACTGCTCCCTACTGTCTCCCCTCATCCCCACTGCTCCCTACTGTCTCCCCTCATCCCCACTGCTCCCTACTGTCTCCCCTCATCCCCACTGTTTCCCCCATCCCTACTGTGTCTCCCCACTGCTCCGTACTGTCTCCCCTCATCCCCACTGCTCCCTACTGTGTCTCCCCTCATCCCCACTATGTCTCCCCACTGCTCCCTACTGTCTCCCCTCATCCCCAGTCTCCCCCATCCCTACTGTGTCTCCCCACTGCTCCCTACTGTCTCCCCTCATCCCCACTGCTCCCTACTGTGACTCCCCTCACACCCACCGCTCCCTACTGTGTCTCCCCTCACACCTACTGCTCCCTACTGTGTCTCCCCTCACACCCACTGCTCCCTACTGTCTCTCCTCACACCTACTGCTCCCTACTGTGTCTCCCCTCACACCCACTGCTCCCTACTGTCTCTCCTCACACCTACTGCTCCCTACTGTGTCTCCCCTCACACCCACTGCTCCCTACTGTGATTCCCCTCACCCACTGCTCCCTACTGTGTCTCCCCTCACACCCACTGCTCCCTACTGTGTCTCCCCTCACACCCACTGCTCCCTACTGTGACTCCCCTCACACCCACTGCTCCCTACTGTGTCTCCCCTCACACCCACTGCTCCCTACTGTGTCTCCCCTCACACCCACTGCTCCCTACTGTCGCTTCTCATCCCCACTGCTCCCTACTGTGTCTCCCCTCATCCCCACTGCGCCCTACTGTGTCTCCCCTCATCCCCACTGCTCCCTACTGTCTCCCCTCATCTCCACTGTCTCCCCATCCCTACTGTGTCTCCCCACTGCTCCCTACTGCATCTCCCCTCATCCCTACTTCTCCCTACCGTGTCTCCCCTCACACCCACTGCTCCCTACTGTCTCCCCACAGCTCCCAACTTTGTCTCCCCACTGCTCCCTACTGTGTCTCCCCTCATCCCCACTGCTCCCTACTGTGTCTCCCCTCATCCCCACTGCTCCCTACTGTGTCTCCCCTCATCCCCACTGCTCCCTACTGTGTCTCCCCTCATCCCCACTGCTCCCTACTGTGTCTCCCCTCACACCCACTGCTCCTTGCTGTGTCTCCCCTCACACCTACTGCTCCCTACTGTGTCTCCCCTCACACCCACTGCTCCCTACTGTCGCTTCTCATCCCCACTGCTCCCTACTGTCTCCCCTCATCCCCACTGTCTCCCTTCATCCCCACTGTCTCCCCTCATCCCTACTGCGTCTCCCCTCATCCCTACTTCTCCCTACTGTGTCTCCCCTCACACCCACTGCTCCCTACTGTGTCTCCCCTCACACCCACTGCTCCCTACTGTGTCTCCCCTCACACCCACTGCTCCCTACTGTGTCTCTCCTCACACCCACTGCTCCCTACTGTCTCCCCCATCCCTACTGTGTCTCCCCTCATCCCCACTGCTCCCTACTGTGTCTCCCCTCACACCCACTGCTCCCTACTGTGTCTCCCCTCACACCCACTGCTCCCTACTGTGTCTCTCCTCACACCCACTGCTCCCTACTGTGTCTCCCCTCACACCCACTGCTCCCTACTGTTTCCCCTCATCCCCACTGTCTCCCCCATCCCTACTGTGTCTCCCCACAGCTCCCTACTGCGTCTCCCCACTGCTCCCTACTGTGTCTCCCCACTGCTCCCTACTGTGTCTCCCCACTGCTCCCTACTGTGTCTCCCCTCATCCCCACTGCTCCCTACTGTCTCCCCTCACACCCACTGCTCCCTACTGTGTCTCCCCTCACACCCACTGCTCCCTACTGTGTCTCCCCTCACACCCACTGCTCCCTACTGTGTCTCCCCTCACACCCACTGCTCCCTACTGTGTCTCCCCTCACACCCACTGCTCCCTACTGTGTCTCCCCTCACACCCACTGCTCCCTACTGTGTCTCCCCTCATCCCCACTGCTCCCTACTGTGTTTCCCCTCATCCCTACTGTCTCCCCCATCCCCACTGCTCCCTACTGTGTCTCCCCTCACACCTACTGCATCTCCCCTCATCCCTACTGCTCCCTACTGTGTTCCCCTCACACCTACTGCTCCCTACTGTGTCTCCCCTCATCCCTACTGTGTCTCCCCATCCCTACTGTCTCCCCTTATCCCTACTGCTCCCTACTGTGTCTCCCCTCATCCCGACTGCTCCCTACTGTGTCTCCCCTCATCCCTACTGCTCCCCACTGTGCCTCCCCACTGCTCCCAACTGTGTCTCCCCTCATCCCCACTGCTCCTTACTGTCTCCCCTCATCCCCACTGTTTCCCCTCATCCCTACTGTGTCTCCCCACTGCTCCCTACTGCGTCTCCCCTCATCCCTACTTCTCCCTACTGTGTCTCCCCTCAAACCCACTGCTCCCTACTGTGTCTCCCCTCATCCCCACTGCTCCCTACTGTGTCTCCCCTCATCCCCACTGCTCCCTACTGTGTCTCCCCTCATCCCCACTGCTCCCTACTGTGTCTCCCCTCATCCCCACTGCTCCCTACTGTGTCTCCCCTCACACCCACTGCTCCTTGCTGTGTCTCCCCTCACACCTACTGCTCCCTACTGTGTCTCCCCTCACACCCACTGCTCCCTACTGTCGCTTCTCATCCCCACTGCTCCCTACTGTCTCCCCTCATCCCCACTGCTCCTTACTGTCTCCCCTCCCCACTGTCTCCCCTCATCCCTACTGTGTCTCCCCACTGCTCCCTACTGCGTCTCCCCTCATCCCTACTTCTCCCTACTGTGTCTCCCCTCACACCCACTGCTCCCTACTGTGTCTCCCCTCACACCCACTGCTCCCTACTGTGTCTCTCCTCACACCCACTGCTCCCTACTGTCTCCCCCATCCCTACTGTGTCTCCCCACAGCTCCCTACTGTGTCTCCCCACTGCTCCCTGCTGTGTCTCCCCTCATCCCCACTGCTCCCTACTGTGTCTCCCCTCACACCCACTGCTCCCTACTGTGTCTCCCCTCACACCCACTGCTCCCTACTGTGTCTCTCCTCACACCCACTGCTCCCTACTGTGTCTCCCCTCACACCCACTGCTCCCTACTGTTTCCCCTCATCCCCACTGTCTCCCCCATCCCTACTGCGTCTCCCCACTGCTCCCTACTGTGTCTCCCCACTGCTCCCTACTGTGTCTCCCCACTGCTCCCTACTGTGTCTCCCCACTGCTCCCTACTGTGTCTCCCCTCATCCCCACTGCTCCCTACTGTCTCCCCTCACACCCACTGCTCCCTACTGTGTCTCCCCTCACACCCACTGCTCCCTACTGTGTCTCCCCTCACACCCACTGCTCCCTACTGTGTCTCCCCTCACACCCACTGCTCCCTACTGTGTCTCCCCTCACACCCACTGCTCCCTACTGTGTCTCCCCTCATCCCCACTGCTCCCTACTGTGTTTCCCCTCATCCCTACTGTCTCCCCCATCCCCACTGCTCCCTACTGTGTCTCCCCTCACACCTACTGCATCTCCCCTCATCCCTACTGCTCCCTACTGTGTTCCCCTCACACCTACTGCTCCCTACTGTGTCTCCCCTCATCCCTACTGTGTCTCCCCATCCCTACTGTCTCCCCTTATCCCTACTGCTCCCTACTGTGTCTCCCCTCATCCCGACTGCTCCCTACTGTGTCTCCCCTCATCCCTACTGCTCCCCACTGTGCCTCCCCACTGCTCCCAACTGTGTCTCCCCTCATCCCCACTGCTCCTTACTGTCTCCCCTCATCCCCACTGTCTCCCCTCATCCCTACTGTGTCTCCCCACTGCTCCCTACTGCGTCTCCCCTCATCCCTACTTCTCCCTACTGTGTCTCCCCTCAAACCCACTGCTCCCTACTGTGTCTCCCCTCATCCCCACTGCTCCCTACTGTGTCTCCCCTCATCCCCACTGCTCCCTACTGTGTCTCCCCTCATCCCCACTGCTCCCTACTGTGTCTCCCCTCATCCCCACTGCTCCCTACTGTGTCTCCCCTCACACCCACTGCTCCTTGCTGTGTCTCCCCTCACACCTACTGCTCCCTACTGTGTCTCCCCTCACACCCACTGCTCCCTACTGTCGCTTCTCATCCCCACTGCTCCCTACTGTCTCCCCTCATCCCCACTGCTCCTTACTGTCTCCCCTCATCCCCACTGTCTCCCCTCATCCCTACTGTGTCTCCCCACTGCTCCCTACTGCGTCTCCCCTCATCCCTACTTCTCCCTACTGTGTCTCCCCTCACACCCACTGCTCCCTACTGTGTCTCCCCTCACACCCACTGCTCCCTACTGTGTCTCTCCTCACACCCACTGCTCCCTACTGTCTCCCCCATCCCTACTGTGTCTCCCCACAGCTCCCTACTGTGTCTCCCCACTGCTCCCTGCTGTGTCTCCCCTCATCCCCACTGCTCCCTACTGTGTCTCCCCTCACACCCACTGCTCCCTACTGTGTCTCCCCTCACACCCACTGCTCCCTACTGTGTCTCTCCTCACACCCACTGCTCCCTACTGTGTCTCCCCTCACACCCACTGCTCCCTACTGTTTCCCCTCATCCCCACTGTCTCCCCCATCCCTACTGCGTCTCCCCACTGCTCCCTACTGTGTCTCCCCACTGCTCCCTACTGTGTCTCCCCACTGCTCCCTACTGTGTCTCCCCTCACACCCACTGCTCCCTACTGTCTCCCCTCATCCCACTGCTCCCTACTGTGTTTCCCCTCATCCCTACTGTCTCCCCCATCCCCACTGCTCCCTACTGTGTCTCCCCTCACACCTACTGCGTCTCACCTCATCCCTACTGCTCCCTACTGTGTTCCCCTCACACCTACTGCTCCCTACTGTGTCTCCCCTCATCCCTACTGTGTCTCCCCATCCCTACTGTCTCCCCTTATCCCTACTGCTCCCTACTGTGTCTCCCCTCATCCCGACTGCTCCCTACTGTGTCTCCCCTCATCCCTACTGCTCCCCACTGTGCCTCCCCACTGCTCCCAACTGTGTCTCCCCTCATCCCCACTGCTCCTTACTGTCTCCCCTCATCCCCACTGTCTCCCCTCATCCCTACTGTGTCTCCCCACTGCTCCCTACTGCATCTCCCCTCATCCCTACTTCTCCCTACTGTGTCTCCCCTCAAACCCACTGCTCCCTACTGTCTCCCCCATCCCTACTGCGTCTCCCCACTGCTCCCTACTGTGTCTCCCCTCATCCCCACTGCTCCTTACTGTCTCCCCTCATCCCTACTGTGTCTCCCCACTGCTCCCTACTGTCTCCCCCATCCCTACTGTGTCTCCCCACTGCTCCCTACTGTCTCCCCTCATCCCCACTGCTCCCTACTGTCTCCCCACTGCTCCCTGCTGTGTCTCCCCTCATCCCCACTGCTCCCTACTGTGTCTCCCCTCACACCCACTGCTCCCTACTGTGTCTCCCCTCACACCCACTGCTCCCTACTGTGTCTCTCCTCACACCCACTGCTCCCTACTGTGTCTCCCCTCACACCCACTGCTCCCTACTGTTTCCCCTCATCCCCACTGTCTCCCCCATCCCTACTGTGTCTCCCCACAGCTCCCTACTGCGTCTCCCCTCATCCCCACTGCTCCCTACTGTGTCTCCCCTCATCCCCACTGCTCCCTACTGTGTCTCCCCTCATCCCCACTGCTCCCTACTGTCTCCCCTCACACCCACTGCTCCCTACTGTGTCTCCCCTCACACCCACTGCTCCCTACTGTGTCTCCCCTCACACCCACTGCTCCCTACTGTGTCTCCCCTCATCCCCACTGCTCCCTACTGTCTCCCCTCATCCCTACTGCTCCCTACTGTGTCTCCCCACTGCTCCCAACTGTGTCTCCCCTCACACCTACTGCGTCTCCCCTCATCCCTACTGCTCCCTACTGTGTTCCCCTCACACCTACTGCTCCCAACTGTGTCTCCCCTCACACCTACTGCGTCTCCCCTCATCCCCACTGTGTCTCCCCTCATCCCTACTGTGTCTCCCCTCATCCCTACTGTCTCCCCTCATCCCCACTGTGTCTCCCCTCATCCCTACTGCGTCTCCCCTCATCCCCACTGCTCCCTACTGTGTCTCCCCTCATCCCTACTGCTTCTCCCCTCATCCCCACTGCTCCCTACTGTGTCTCCCCTCATCCCTACTGCTCCCTACTGTCTCCCCTCATCCCTACTGTGTCTCCCCTTATCCCCACTGTGTCTTCCCTCACACCTACTGCTCCCTACTGTGTCTCCCCTCATCCCTACTGCTCCCTACTGTGTCTCCCCTCATCCCTACTGCTCCTTACTGTGTCTCCCCATCCCTACTGCTCCCTACTGTATCCGTTCATCTCTAGTGCCCCCTATTCTGTATCCGTTCATCCCTAGTGCCCCCATTCTGTATCCGTTCATCTCTAGTGCCCCCTATTCTGTATCCGTTCATCCCTAGTGCCCTCTATTCTGTATCCGTTCATCTCTAGTGCCCCCTATTCTGTATCCGTTCATCTCTAGTGCCCTCTATTCTGTATCCGTTCATCTCTAGTGCCCTCTATTCTGCATCCGTTCATCTCTAGTGCCCCCTATTCTGTATCCGTTCATCTCTAGTGCCCCCTATTCTGTATCCGTTCATCTCTAGTGCCTTCTATTCTGTATCCGTTCATCTCTAGTGCCCTCTATTCTGTATCCGTTCATCCCTAGTGCCCTCTATTCTGTATCCGTTCATCCCTAGTGCCCTCTATTCTGTATCCGTTCATCCCTAGTGCCCTCTATTCTGTATCCGTTCATCCCTAGTGCCCTCTATTCTGTATCCGTTCATCCCTAGTGCCCTCTATTCTGTATCCGTTCATCCCTAGTGCCCTCTATTCTGTATCCGTTCATCCCTAGTGCCCTCTATTCTGTATCCGTTCATCTCTAGTGCCCTCTATTCTGTATCCGTTCATCTCTAGTGCCCTCTATTCTGTATCCGTTCATCTCTAGTGCCCCCTATTCTGTATCCGTTCATCCCTAGTGCCTCCTATTCTGTATCCGTTCATCTCTAGTGCCCTCTATTCTGTATCCGTTCATCCCTAGTGCCCTCTATTCTGTATCCGTTCATCCCTAGTGCCCTCTATTCTGTATCCGTTCATCCCTAGTGCCCCCTATTCTGTATCCGTTCATCTCTAGTGCCCTCTATTCTGTATCTGTTCATCTCTAGTGCCCCCTATTCTGTATCCGTTCATCTCTAGTGCCCCCTGTTCTGTATCCGTTCATCTCTAGTGCCCTCTATTCTGTATCCGTTCATCTCTAGTGCCCTCTATTCTGTATCCGTTCATCCCTAGTGCCCCCTATTCTGTATCCGTTCATCCCTAGTGCCCCCTATTCTGTATCCGTTCATCCCTAGTGCCCCCTATTCTGTATCCGTTCATCTCTAGTGCCCTCTATTCTGTATCCGTTCATCTCTAGTGCCCTCTATTCTGTATCCGTTCATCTCTAGTGCCCCCTATTCTGTATCCGTTCATCTCTAGTGCCCCCTATTCTGTATCCGTTCATCTCTAGTGCCCCCTATTCTGTATCCGTTCATCTCTAGTGCCCCCTAGTCTGTATCCGTTCATCCCTACTGCCCCTTATTCTGTATCCGTTCATCTCTAGTGCCCCCTATTCTGTATCCGTTCATCCCTAGTGCCTCCTATTCTGTATCCGTTCATCCCTAGTGCCCCCTATTCTGTATCCGTTCATCCCTAGTGCCCCCATTCTGTATCCGTTCATCCCTAGTGCCCCCATTCTGTATCCGTTCATCCCTAGTGCCCCCATTCTGTATCCGTTCATCCCTAGTGCCTCCTATTCTGTATCCGTTCATCTCTAGTGCCCCCTATTCTGTATCCGTTCATCTCTAGTGCCCCCTATTCTGTATCCGTTCATCTCTAGTGCCCCCTATTCTGTATCCGTTCATCTCTAGTGCCCCCTATTCTGTATCCGTTCATCTCTAGTGCCCCCTATTCTGTATCCGTTCATCTCTAGTGCCCCCATTCTGTATCCGTTCATCCCTAGTGCCCCCTATTCTGTATCCGTTCATCTCTAGTGCCCCCTATTCTCTATCCGTTCATCTCTAGTGCCCCCTATTCTGTATTCGTTCATCTCTAGTGCCCCCTATTCTGTATCCGTTCATCCCTACTGCCCCCTATTCTGTATCCGTTCATCCCAAGTGCCCTCTATTCTGTATCCGTTCATCCCAAGTGCCCTCTATTCTGTATCCGTTCATCCCAAGTGCCCTCTATTCTGTATCAGTTCATCCCTAGTGTCCCCTATTCTGTATCCGTTCATCCCTAGTGCCCCCATTCTGTATCCGTTCATCCCTAGTGCCTCCTATTCTGTATCCGTTCATCTCTAGTGCCCCCTATTCTGTATCCGTTCATCTCTAGTGCCCCCTATTCTGTATCCGTTCATCTCTAGTGCCCCCTATTCTGTATCCGTTCATCTCTAGTGCCCCCTATTCTGTATCCGTTCATCTCTAGTGCCCCCTATTCTGTATCCGTTCATCTCTAGTGCCCCCATTCTGTATCCGTTCATCCCTAGTGCCCCCTATTCTGTATCCGTTCATCTCTAGTGCCCCCTATTCTCTATCCGTTCATCTCTAGTGCCCCCTATTCTGTATTCGTTCATCTCTAGTGCCCCCTATTCTGTATCCGTTCATCCCAAGTGCCCTCTATTCTGTATCCGTTTATCCCAAGTGCCCTCTATTCTGTATCCGTTCATCCCAAGTGCCCTCTATTCTGTATCCGTTCATCTCTAGTGCCCCCTATTCTGTATCTGTTCATCTCTAGTGCCCCCTATTCTGTATCTGTTCATCTCTAGTGCCCCCTATTCTGTATCCGTTCATCTCTAGTGCCCCCTATTCTGTATCCGTTCATCCCTAGTGCCCCCATTCTGTATCCGTTCATCCCTACTGCCCCCTATTCTGTATCCGTTCATCCCAAGTGCCCCCTATTCGGTATCAGTTCATCCCTAGTGTCCCCTATTCTGTATCCGTTCATCCCTAGTGCCCTCTATTCTGTATCCGTTCATCCCTAGTGCCCTCTATTCTGTATCCGTTCATCTCTAGTGCCCTCTATTCTGTATCCGTTCATCCCTAGTGCCCCCTGTTCTGTATCCGTTCATCTCTAGTGCCCCCTGTTCTGTATCCGTTCATTCCTAGTGCCCCCTATTCTGTATCCGTTCATCTCTAGTGCCCCCTATTCTGTATCCGTTCATCTCTAGTGCCCCCTATTCTGTATCCGTTCATCCCTAGTGCCCCCATTCTGTATCCGTTCATCTCTAGTGCCCCCTATTCTGTATCCGTTCATCTCTAGTGCCCTCTATTCTGTATCCGTTCATCCCTAGTGCCCCCATTCTGTATCCGTTCATCTCTAGTGCCCTCTATTCTGTATCCGTTCATCTCTAGTGCCCCCTATTCTGTATCCGTTCATCTCTAGTGCCCCCTATTCTGTATCCGTTCATCCCTAGTGCCCCCATTCTGTATCCGTTCATCTCTAGTGCCCCCTATTCTGTATCCGTTCATCCCTAGTGCCCCCATTCTGTATCCGTTCATCTCTAGTGCCTCCTATTCTGTATCCGTTCATCTCTAGTGCCCTCTATTCTGTATCCGTTTATCCCTAGTGCCCCCTATTCTGTATCCGTTCATCTCTAGTGCCCTCTATTCTGTATCCGTTCATCTCTAGTGCCCTCTATTCTGTATCCGTTCATCTCTAGTGCCCTCTATTCTGTATCCGTTCATCTCTAGTGCCCCCTATTCTGTATCCGTTCATCCCTACTGCCCCCTATTCTGTATCCGTTCATCTCTAGTGCCCCCTATTCTGTATCCGTTCATCCCTAGTGCCCCCATTCTGTATCCGTTCATCTCTAGTGCCCCCTATTCTGTATCCGTTCATCTCTAGTGCCCCCTATTCTGTATCCGTTCATCTCTAGTGCCCCCTATTCTGTATCCGTTCATCTCTAGTGCCCTCTATTCTGTATCCGTTCATCTCTAGTGCCCCCTATTCTGTATCCGTTCATCTCTAGTGCCCTCTATTCTGTATCCGTTCATCTCTAGTGCCCTCTATTCTGTATCCGTTCATCCCTACTGCCCCCTATTCTGTATCCGTTCATCTCTAGTGCCCCCTATTCTCTATCCGTTCATCTCTAGTGCCCCCTATTCTCTATCCGTTCATCTCTAGTGCCCCCTATTCTGTATCCGTTCATCCCTAGTGCCTCCTATTCTGTATCCGTTCATCCCTAGTGCCCCCTATTCTGTATCCGTTCATCCCTAGTGCCCCCATTCTGTATCCGTTCATCTCTAGTGCCCCCTATTCTGTATCCGTTCATCCCTAGTGCCCCCATTCTGTATCCGTTCATCTCTAGTGCCTCCTATTCTGTATCCGTTCATCTCTAGTGCCTCCTATTCTGTATCCGTTCATCTCTAGTGCCCCCATTCTGTATCCGTTCATCTCTAGTGCCTCCTATTCTGTATCCGTTCATCCCTAGTGCCCCCATTCTGTATCCGTTCATCTCTAGTGCCTCCTATTCTGTATCGGTTCATCTCTAGTGCCCTCTATTCTGTATCCGTTTATCCCTAGTGCCCTCTATTCTGTATCCGTTCATCCCTAGTGCCCTCTATTCTGTATCCGTTCATCCCTAGTGCCCTCTATTCTGTATCCGTTCATCTCTAGTGTCCTCTATTCTGTATCCGTTCATCCCTAGTGCCCTCTATTCTGTATCCGTTCATCCCTAGTGCCCTCTATTCTGTATCCGTTCATCCCTAGTGCCCTCTATTCTGTATCCGTTCATCCCTAGTGCCCTCTATTCTGTATCCGTTCATCCCTAGTGCCCTCTATTCTGTATCCGTTCATCTCTAGTGCCCCCATTCTGTATCCGTTCATCTCTAGTGCCCTCTATTCTGTATCCGTTTATCCCTAGTGCCCTCTATTCTGTATCCGTTTATCCCTAGTGCCCCCTACGTGCGTCAGTGTAACCCAGTGCCCATTATCTGTTTACATTTATTTCAAGTACCTCAGTCTGTGCGGAATTATCTTTAATGCTGTGTAAAGTAAAACTACCCCTTCTAATGTGTTTTATTATAATTTCTCTATCGTCCTAGTGGATGCTGGGGTTCCTGAAAGGACCATGGGGAATAGCGGCTCCGCAGGAGACAGGGCACAAAAAGTAAAGCTTTTCCAGATCAGGTGGTGTGCACTGGCTCCTCCCCCCATGACCCTCCTCCAGACTCCAGTTAGATTTTTGTGCCCGGCCGAGAAGGGTGCAATCTAGGTGGCTCTCCTAAAGAGCTGCTTAGAAAAAGTTTAGCTTAGGTTTTTTATTTTACAGTGAGTCCTGCTGGCAACAGGATCACTGCAACGAGGGACTGAGGGGAGAAGAAGTGAACTCACCTGCGTGCAGGATGGATTGGCTTCTTGGCTACTGGACATCAGCTCCAGAGGGACGATCACAGGTACAGCCTGGATGGTCACCGGAGCCGCGCCGCCGGCCCCCTTGCAGATGCTGAAGTCAGAAGAGGTCCAGAATCGGCGGCTGAAGACTCCTGCAGTCTTCTAAAGGTAGCGCACAGCACTGCAGCTGTGCGCCATTTTCCTCTCAGCACACTTCACACGCAGTCACTGAGGGTGCAGGGCGCTGGGGGGGGGCGCCCTGGGAGGCAAATGTAACCTATATAAAGGCTAAAAATACCTCACATATAGCCCCCAGAGGCTATATGGAGATATTTAACCCCTGCCTGGATTCACTAAATAGCGGGAGACGAGCCCGCCAAAAAAGGGGCGGGGCCTATCTCCTCAGCACACGGCGCCATTTCCTCTCACAGCTCCGCTGGTCAGGACGGCTCCCAGGTCTCTCCCCTGCACTGCACTACAGAAACAGGGTAAAACAGAGAGGGGGGGCAAATTTATGGCGATATTTTGATATATATAAAGCAGCTATAAGGGAGCACTTATTATAAGGCTATCCCTGATATATATAGCGCTTTTGGTGTGTGCTGGCAAACTCTCCCTCTGTCTCCCCAAAGGGCTAGTGGGTCCTGTCTTCGTTAGGAGCATTCCCTGTGTGTCTGCTGTGTGTCGGTACGTGTGTGTCGACATGTATGAGGACGATATTGGTGTGGAGGCGGAGCAATTGCCAAATATGAGGATGTCACCCCCTAGGGAGTCGACACCAGAATGGATGCCTTTATTTATGGAACTACGGGATAGTGTCAACACGCTAAAGCAGTCGTTTGACGACATGAGACGGCCGGACAATCAATTAGTGCCTGTCCAGGCGACTCAAACACCGTCAGGGGCTGTGAAACGCCCTTTGCCTCAGTCGGTCGACACAGACCCAGACACAGGCACTGACTCCAGTGGTGACGGTGACGAATCAACCGTATTTTCCAGTAGGGCCACACGTTATATGATTTTGGCAATGAAGGAGGCGTTACATTTAGCTGATACTACAGGTACCACTAAACAGGGTATTATGTGGGGTGTGAAAAAACTACCTATAGTTTTTCCTGAATCAGAAGAATTAAATGACGTGTGTAATGAAGCGTGGGTTGTCCCTGATAAAAAGCTGATAATCTCAAAGAAATTATTGGCATTATACCCTTTCCCGCCAGAGGTTAGGGAGCGCTGGGAAACACCTCCTAGGGTGGACAAGGCGCTAACACGCTTATCTAAACAAGTGGCGTTACCCTCTCCTGAGACGGCCGCACTTAAAGATCCATCAGATAGGAGGATGGAAAATATCCAAAAAAGTATATACACACATGCAGGTGTTATACTACGACCAGCTATAGCGACTGCCTGGATGTGCAGTGCTGGGGTAGTTTGGTCAGAGTCCCTGATTGAAAATATTGATACCCTGGACAGGGACAATATTTTACTGTCGTTAGAACAAATAAAGGATGCATTTCTTTATATGCGTGATGCACAGAGGGATATCTGCACACTGGCATCACGGGTAAGTGCTATGTCCATTTCGGCCAGAAGAGCTTTATGGACGCGACAGTGGACAGGCGATGCGGATTCAAAACGGCATATGGAAATTTTGCCGTATAAAGGGGAGGAGTTATTTGGAGTCGGTCTATCAGATTTGGTGGCCACGGCTACAGCCGGGAAATCCACCTTTCTACCTCAAGTCACTCCCCAACAGAAAAAGGCACCGACTTTTCAACCGCAGCCCTTTCGTTCCTTTAAAAATAAGAGAGCAAAGGGCTATTCATATCTGCCACGAGGCAGAGGTCGAGGGAAGAGACACCAACAGGCAGCTCCTTCCCAGGAACAGAAGCCCTCCCCGGCTTCTACAAAAGCCTCAGCATGACGCTGGGGCTTCTCAAGCGGACTCGGGGACGGTGGGCGGTCGTCTCAAAAATTACAGCGCGCAGTGGGCTCACTCGCAGGTAGATCCCTGGATCCTGCAGATAATATCTCAGGGGTACAGGTTGGAATTAGAGACAGATCCACCTCGCCGTTTCCTGAAGTCTGCTTTACCAACGTCCCCCTCCGAAAGGGAGACGGTTTTGGAAGCCATTCACAAGCTGTACTCTCAGCAGGTGATAGTCAAGGTACCTCTTCTACAACAAGGGAAGGGGTATTATTCCACTCTTTTTGTGGTACCGAAGCCGGATGGCTCGGTAAGGCCTATTCTAAATCTGAAGTCCTTGAACCTGTACATAAAGAAGTTCAAGTTCAAGATGGAGTCACTCAGAGCAGTGATAGCGAACCTGGAAGAGGGGGACTTTATGGTATCCTTGGACATCAAGGATGCGTATCTCCACGTTCCAATTTACCCCTCACACCAGGGGTACCTCAGGTTCGTTGTACAAAACTGTCACTATCAGTTTCAGACGCTGCCGTTCGGATTGTCCACGGCACCTCGGGTCTTTACAAAGGTAATGGCCGAGATGATGATTCTTCTTCGAAGAAAAGGCATATTAATTATCCCATACTTGGACGATCTCTTAATAAGGGCAAGGTCCAGAGAACAGCTAGAGATGGGATTAGCACTGTCTCAAGAAGTGCTAAAACAGCACGGGTGGATTCTGAATATTCCAAAATCCCAGTTAATGCCGACAACTCGTCTGCTGTTCCTAGGGATGATTCTGGACACGGTTCAGAAAAAGGTTTTTCTCCCGGAGGAAAAAGCCAAGGAGTTATCCGAGCTTGTCAGGAACCTCCTAAAACCAGGAAAGGTGTCGGTACATCAATGCACAAGAGTCCTGGGAAAAATGGTGGCTTCTTACGAAGCAATTCCATTCGGCAGATTCCACGCAAGAATTTTCCAAAGGGATCTGTTGGACAAATGGTCAGGGTCGCATCTTCAGATGCATCTGCGGATAACCCTGTCTCCAAGGACAAGGGTGTCTCTTCTGTGGTGGTTGCAGAGTGCTCATCTATTGGAGGGCCGCAGATTCGGCATACAGGATTGGATCCTGGTGACCACGGACGCCAGCCTGAGAGGCTGGGGAGCAGTCACACAAGGAAGAAACTTCCAGGGAGTATGGACGAGCCTGGAAACGTCTCTTCACATAAACATTCTGGAACTAAGAGCAATATACAATGCTCTAAGCCAGGCAGAACCTCTGCTTCAGGGAAAACCGGTGTTGATCCAGTCGGACAACATCACGGCAGTCGCCCATGTGAACAGACAGGGCGGCACAAGAAGCAGGAGTGCAATGGCAGAAGCTGCAAGGATTCTTCGCTGGGCAGAGAATCATGTGATAGCACTGTCAGCAGTGTTCATCCCGGGAGTGGACAACTGGGAAGCAGACTTCCTCAGCAGACACGATCTTCACCCGGGAGAGTGGGGACTTCATCCAGAAGTCTTCCACATGCTGGTAACCCGTTGGGAAAGACCAATGGTGGACATGATGGCGTCTCGCCTCAACAAAAAACTGGACAGGTATTGCGCCAGGTCAAGAGATCCGCAGGCAATAGCTGTGGACGCGCTGGTAACGCCTTGGGTGTACCAGTCGGTGTATGTGTTTCCTCCTCTGCCTCTCATACCAAAAGTACTGAGAATTATACGGCAAAGAGGCGTAAGAACGATACTAGTGGTTCCGGATTGGCCAAGAAGGACTTGGTACCCGGAACTTCAAGAGATGATCACGGAAGATCCGTGGCCTCTACCTCTAAGGAGGGACTTGCTTCAGCAGGGTCCCTGTCTGTTTCAAGACTTACCGCGGCTGCGTTTGACGGCATGGCGGTTGAACGCCGGATCCTAAAGGAAAAAGGCATGCCGGAAGAAGTCATTCCTACTTTGATTAAAGCAAGGAAGGAAGTAACCGTGCAACATTATCACCGAATTTGGCGAAAATATGTTGCGTGGTGCGAAGATCGGAGTGCTCCGACGGAGGAATTTCAACTGGGTCGATTCCTACATTTCCTGCAGTCAGGATTGTCTATGGGTCTCAAATTGGGATCTATTAAGGTTCAAATTTCGGCCCTGTCGATTTTCTTTCAAAAAGAATTGGCTTCAGTCCCTGAAGTCCAGACCTTTGTTAAGGGAGTGCTGCATATACAGCCTCCTGTGGTGCCTCCAGTGGCACCGTGGGATCTCAATGTGGTTTTGGACTTTCTAAAATCTCATTGGTTTGAACCACTAAAAAAGGTGGATTTGAAATATCTCACATGGAAAGTGACCATGCTTCTAGTCCTGGCTTCGGCCAGGAGAGTATCAGAACTGGCAGCTTTATCTTACAAAAGCCCATATCTGATTTTCCATTCGGATAGGGCAGAACTGCGGACTCGTCCGCATTTTCTCCCTAAGGTGGTGTCAGCATTTCATCTGAACCAGCCTATTGTAGTGCCTGCGGCTACAAGTGACTTGGAGGACTCCAAGTTACTGGACGTTGTCAGAGCATTAAAAATATATATTGCAAGGACAGCTGGAGTCAGAAAATCTGACTCGTTGTTTATATTGTATGCACCCAACAAGATGGGTGCTCCTGCGTCTAAGCAGACGATTGCTCGTTGGATCTGTAGCACAATCCAACTTGCACATTCTGTGGCAGGCCTGCCACAGCCTAAATCTGTAAAGGCCCACTGCACAAGGAAGGTGGGCTCATCTTGGGCGGCTGCCCGAGGGGTCTCGGCATTACAACTTTGCCGAGCAGCTACGTGGTCAGGGGAGAACACGTTTGTAAAATTTTACAAATTTGATACTCTGGCTAAGGAGGACCTGGAGTTCTCTCATTCGGTGCTGCAGAGTCATCCGCACTCTCCCGCCCGTTTGGGAGCTTTGGTATAATCCCCATGGTCCTTTCAGGAACCCCAGCATCCACTAGGACGATAGAGAAAATAAGATTTTACTTACCGATAAATCTATTTCTCGGAGTCCGTAGTGGATGCTGGGCGCCCATCCCAAGTGCGGATTATCTGCAACAATTGTACATAGTTATTGTTAACTAATTCGGGTTATTGTTGAAGGAAGCCATCTTTCAGAGGCTCCGCTGTTATCATACTGTTAACTGGGTTTAGATCACAAGTTGTACGGTGTGATTGGTGTGGCTGGTATGAGTCTTACCCGGGATTCAAAATCCTCCCTTATTGTGTACGCTCGTCCGGGCACAGTACCTAACTGGAGTCTGGAGGAGGGTCATGGGGGGAGGAGCCAGTGCACACCACCTGATCTGGAAAAGCTTTACTTTTTGTGCCCTGTCTCCTGCGGAGCCGCTATTCCCCATGGTCCTTTCAGGAACCCCAGCATCCACTACGGACTCCGAGAAATAGATTTATCGGTAAGTAAAATCTTATTATTAGCACATTAAACTGTTTATGTGGTTGAGATCTTATATACCCCTGTAATATACTGTAATACAGTGTAATATATTCCTCTGGCTGACTCTTCCTGATATCTCACCATACCCAGGTCTTACTACAGTGACTGGGAATGAGGACTACAATCCCCACAATGCATCAGCTACGTCTCTGACCTCGCTGTGTTCTGTGTGTATGGGAGCACAGGCTGTAACGTGCTGTACTGAGTGCCAGTAATGTGAGCGGGAGGAACACGGCCAGGTAAGGGGATGACTGTAATTATTGGGTGTCCTCTATTAGCCCTGTCCAGTATATCATGTGTGTATTGTGTCTGTGATTGCCTGCTAGTCTGACTCCATGTTACACTGTGGATAATAGGTCTGAGCTGTAATAAGAATGTTTCATTGTTTCCCTTCCTCTGCATTTACCATGAAGAGGGGAAGGGTGCGCTACCTTGTGTAACCTGCTTACCTGGAATGTGCAGGTACTGAATGTGCGGGCGTAGAATGCAGTCGAATGTGCAGGTGTAGAATGCAGTAGAATGTTCAGGTGTAGAATGCAGTAGAATGTGTGGGTGTAGAATGCAGTAGAATGTGCGGGTGTAGAATGTGCAGGTGTAGAATGGTGTAGAATGCAGTAGAATGTGCAGGTGTAGAATGCAGTAGAATGCAGTAGAATGTGCAGGTGTAGAATGCAGTAGAATGTTCAGGTGTAGAATGCAGTAGAATGTGTGGGTGTAGAATGCAGTAGAATGTGCGGGTGTAGAATGTGCAGGTGTAGAATGCAGTAGAATGTGCAGGTGTAGAATGCAGTAGAATGTGCGGGTGTAGAATGCAGTAGAATGTGCAGGTGTAGAATGCAGTAGAATGTGCAGGTGTAGAATGCAGTAGAATGTGCGGGAGTAGAATGCAGTAGAATGTGCGGGTGTAGAATGCAGTAGAATGTGCAGGTGTAGAATGCAGTAGAATGTGCGGGTGTAGAATGTGCAGGTGTAGAATGCAGTAGAATGTGCGGGTGTAGAATGTGCAGGTGTAGAATGCAGTAGAATGTGCAGGTGTAGAATGTGCAGGTGTAGAATGCAGTAGAATGTGCAGGTGTAGAATGTGCAGGTGTAGAAAGCAGTAGAATGTGCGGGTGTAGAATGCAGTAGAATGTGTAGGTATAGAATGTACAGTAGAGTGTACGGGTGTAGGTATAGAATGTGCAGGTGTAGAGTGTGCGGGGGTAGGTATAGAATGTGCAGGTGTAGAATGCAGTAGAATGTGCAGGTGTAGAATGTGCGGGTTTAGGTATAGAATGTACAGTAGAGTGTGCGGGTGTAGGTATAGAATGTGCGGGTGTAGAATGTGCGGGTGTAGAATGTGCAGATGTAGAATGCAGTAGAATGTGCAGGTGTAGAGTGTGCGGGTGTAGGTATAGAATGTACAGTAGAGTGTGCGGGTGTAGGTATAGAATGTGCAGGTGCAGGTATAGAATGTATAGGTGTAGAATGTGCGGGTTTAGGTATAGAATGTACAGTAGAGTGTGCGGGTGTAGGTATAGAATGTACAGTAGAATGTGCGGGTGTAGGTATAGAATGTGCAGGTGTAGAGTGTGCGGGTGTAGGTATAGAATGTACAGGTGTAGAGTGTGCGGGTTTAGGTATAGAATGTACAGTAGAGTGTGCGGGTGTAGGTATAGAATGTACAGTAGAATGTGCGGGTGTAGGTATAGAATGTACGGGTGTAGAGTGTGCGGGTTTAGGTATAGAATGTACAGTAGAATGTGCGGGTGTAGGTATAGAATGTGCAGGTACTGGTATAGAATGTACAGTAGAGTGTGCGGGTGTAGGTATAGAATGTGCAGATGTAGAGTGTGCGGGTACTGGTATAGAATGTACAGTAGAGTGTGCGGGTGTAGGTATAGAATGTGCAGGTGTAGAGTGTGCGGGTTTAGGTATAGAATGTGCGGGTGTAGAGTGTGCGGGTGTAGGTATAGAATGTACAGTAGAGTGTGCGGGTTTAGGTATAGAATGTACAGTAGAATGTGCGGGTGTAGGTATTGAATGTGCAGGTGTAGAATGTGCAGGTGTAGAATGTGCGGGTGTAGAATGCAGTAGAATGTGCGGGTGTAGAATGCAGTAGAATGTGCAGGTGTAGGTATAGAATGTTCAGTAGAGTGTGCGGGTGTAGGTATAGAATGTGCAGGTGTAGAGTGTGCGAGTTTAGGTATAGAATGTATAGTAGAATGTGCGGGTGTAGGTATAGAATGTGCAGGTGTAGAGTGTGCGAGTTTAGGTATAGAATGTATAGTAGAATGTGCGGGTGTAGGTATAGAATGTGCAGGTGTAGGTATAGAATGTACAGTAGAGTGTGCGGGTGTAGGTATAGAATGTACAGTAGAACGTGCGGGTGTAGGTATAGAATGTGCAGGTGTAGAGTGTGCGGATGTAGGTGTAGAATGTACAGTAGAGTGTGCGGGTGTAGGTATAGAATGTACAGTAGAATGTGCGGGTGTAGGTATAGAATGTGCAGGTGTAGAGTGTGCGGGTGTAGGTATAGAGTGCGCAGGTGTCGGTATAGAATGTACAGTAGAATGTGCGGGTGTAGAGTGTGCAGGTGTAGGTATAGAATGTACAGTAAAATGTGCAGGTGTAGAGTGTGCGGGTTTAGGTATAGAATGTACAGTAGAATGTGCGGGTGTAGGTATAGAATGTACAGTAGAGTGTGCGGGTTTAGGTATAGAATGTACAGTAGAATGTGCGGGTGTAGGTATTGAATGTGCAGGTGTAGAATGTGCGGGTGTAGAATGCAGTAGAATGTGCGGGTGTAGAATGCAGTAGAATGTGCAGGTGTAGGTATAGAATGTACAGTAGAGTGTGCGGGTGTAGGTATAGAATGTGCAGGTGTAGAGTGTGCGAGTTTAGGTATAGAATGTATAGTAGAATGTGCGGGTGTAGGTATAGAATGTGCAGGTGTAGGTATAGAATGTACAGTAGAGTGTGCGGGTGTAGGTATAGAATGTACAGTAGAACGTGCGGGTGTAGGTATAGAATGTGCAGGTGTAGAGTGTGCGGATGTAGGTATAGAATGTACAGTAGAGTGTGCGGGTGTAGGTATAGAATGTACAGTAGAATGTGCGGGTGTAGGTATAGAATGTGCAGGTGTAGAGTGTGCGGGTGTAGGTATAGAATGTGCAGGTGTAGAGTGTGCGGGTGTAGGTATAGAGTGCGCAGGTGTAGGTATAGAATGTACAGTAGAATGTGCGGGTGTAGGTGTAGAGTGCGCAGGTGTAGGTATAGAATGTACAGTAGAATGTGCGGGTGTAGGTATAGAATGTGCAGGTGAAATGTAGATGAAAGTGCAGTGTATCACGATGAGACACTTACCTTGCAGGACTCATGACTTCTGATGTAGATAAAGAGCCACGATGGGAGATGGGATTGTCGGCTGCAGCATCACAGGAATATGAGCGGTCTCAGAGCCCGGCGCCTGCTCTGACGCAAGGAACGGAACCAGGTGAGAGGAGATCTTTTCTACTATGCCACTACATAGCACTAGCCACTGTCTACACCTTTCTCACGTCTGCTTTATACTCCTCAGGAGCCATCCAAAATGATGCAATGTTTGTCCACGCTCAGTCCTATGAAGATCTCACAGGGGAGGTGGACGGACCTGTCCCTGGGAGTCCTGGACCAGAGGGCGATGTGGAGATCAGTAGCATGGAGCAGATAAGTGAGGACTTCAGCAAACTCAGTACTCAGCTGAGTGTAAGCTCCTTGCAGAGTGATGAGCAGAGCCGGGAAGGGACACCTGAGCAGGGACAGACGGACATCCCACGAACCTTAAGCCAAGAAGCAGATGGCGATGGGGTATTCAGGGCTCTGGAAGACTGGTACCAGCACCAAAAGCATGTCTTTGTTCTGAGCGAAGCTGGGAAGCCGGTCTATTCCCGCTTTCGGTCAGAGGAGGCGCTCTCCAGCACAGCCGGAGTAATGATGGCGCTTGTGTCCTTTCTGGAGACGGACAAGAATGCTATCCGGTCAATCCACGCAGGTGCCACAAATAGAAATCATGTTTGCGTTGGCTTATTTAGGGGTTTCCATTAGATTGTTCTTTGGGGGTTTTGGCAGAATGTGGTATGTTCTTTGGGGGTTTTGGCAGAACGTGGTAACTGTTGGCTGAACCTGAATGTAGCAGTTTGTACAGTTTCATAGTAACACATTTTGTGCTAGTCTCTGCAGCTTAATTATTGCTCTTTCAGAAGCTGATCTGGGCCTTGTTCCTCCGGCCTTGATACTAAGTATCCCGCCACTGTAGCAGCTCTCCCCGTCTTACCTGCAGCAGCTCTCAGCGCCGGCTGACTCCAGGGGAAAAGCAGCACCTGTTGCTGCTGGAGACTGATTTTGACCTGTCCGCTGAAAGCAGCACTTACTGTTTGTGTGCCCAGAACATGTATAGTTCCCCGGCAGTGGGTGATCTCCGCTTCCCATCTCTTACTAAGATGGGAGCAGTGGCTGCTGTCAGGCATTGGTCCCGGGGGTGACAGCCTTTCTAATCGAGAGCCCCAAATTCCTTTACATCCTAGCCAACTCATATCAGGGAGTCTCAATGTTCTCCTTCCTGAGTGCAGGATATTATGGTGAGACTGCAGCTAGTGCCCCAGTACTGTATAATAACAGCTTTCTCTTTTACAGATGGGTATAAAGTGGTGTTTGTACGTCGTTCCCCTCTGGTCTTAGTGTCAGTGACGCACACTCGTCAGTCAGAGCAGGAGATTGCGCAGGAATTACTCTATGTTTACTATCAGATTCTTAGTCTGGTCACCGGGGCTCAACTCCACCACCTATTCCAGCAACGACCCAGCTACGACCTGCGCCGGCTGCTCTCTGGTTCCGAGCGCATTACAGACAACCTTCTGGATTCTATGGATATTGACCCCAGTTTCCTTTTGGGCGCGGTGCGCTGTCTGCCACTACTATCGGGCTTACGGGACTCTGCTGCGAACTGTCTCCAGCATGCAAAGGCCAAGAGCCTGGTCTTTTCAATACTGATGTCTAGGAACCAGCTGGTGACATTAGTACGGAAGAAAGACCAGTATCTCCACCCGATTGACCTCCATCTGCTCTTCAACCTGGTGACATCTTCCAGTTCCTTCAGGGAAGGTGAGGCATGGACCCCTGTCTGTCTCCCCAAATTCAACCCATCTGGCTTCTTCCATGCTCATATCTCATACCTGAGCCATAGCCCTGAACTTTGCCTCCTTATGGTGTCCACTGACCGGGAGGACTTCTTCACGGCCTCAGACTGCAAGAGAAAGATAGTAGAGAGACTGGAGAAGCGAGGAAGTTGGGGACCATTGAAGGAAGCTCTGAGAAACCCCTTTTATGATATTGCACAAGTTGGTATCCCAGAACTGAAACATTTTCTCTACAAATCAAAGAGTTCAGGTCTCTTTACTAGGTGAGAAGGATGGAAGGGTAACTAATGATACATGACAGTCCACATAGGAGAAGGTGAAGTGCAGTGATCTCTGCCCACTGCATGGCCAAAAGTATGCGGACAGCCCATTATACTTATTATATATAGCCATTCCATAGTCACCAATTGCTAACAGGTGCATACGGTCTAGCACACAACCCTGCAGTCTCCATAGTCACACATCAGCAGTAGAATGGTCTCTTACTAAAGGAATCCGTGAATATGACACTACCATAGAATGCCACCTTTCCAACAGGACAGCTTGTCACATCTCTGCCCTGGTACCGTTCCCTGGTCACTTATCAGATGGAAATGTGTAGGAGCAACAGCTCAACCGCAAAGTGGCCAGTCACACAAATTCACGGTATGGGATCGCTGAGTGCTGTAGCGTGTAAATATCACCTGTCTTCAGTCACTCACTACTCAGTCATTCACTACTATCCTCAGTCACTCACTACTGTCCTCAGTCATTCACTACTGTCCTCAGTCATTCACTACTGTCCTCAGTTACTCCATACTCAGTCATTCACTATTGTCCTCAGTCACTCACTACTGTCAACCGTCACTCACTACTAAGTCACTCACTACTGTCCTCAGTCACTCACTACTCAGTCATTCACTACTGTCCTCAGTCACTCACAACTCAGTCAGTCACTACTGAGTCACTGCTGTCCTCAGTCACTCACTACTGTCCTCAGTCACTCACTACTTAGTCATTCACTACTGAGTCACTACTGTCCTCAGTCATTCACTATTGTCCTCAGTCACTCACTACTATCCTCAGTCCCTCACTACTCAGTCATTCACTACTGTCCTCAGTCCCTCACTACTCAGTCATTCACTGCTGTCCTCACTCACTCACTACTCATTCATTCACTGCTGTCCTCAGTCACTCACTATTCAGTCATTCACTATTGTCCTCAGTCACTCACTACTGTCCTCAGTCACTCACTACTAAGTCACTCACTTCTGTCCTCAATCACTACTCAGTCATTCACTACTGTACTCAGTCACTCACTACTGTCAACAGTCACTCACTACTAAGTCACTCACTACTCAGTCATTCACTACTGTCCTCAGTCACTCACTACTGAGTCATTCACTACTGTCCTCAGTCACCAACTACTGTCCTCAGTCCCTCACTACTCAGTCATTCACTATTGTCCTCAGTCATTCACTATTGTCCTCAGTCACTCACTACTGTCAACTGTCACTCACTACAGTCCTAAGTCACTCACTACTGTCCTTAATCACTCACTACTCAGTCATTCGCTACTGTCCTTAGTCACTCACTACTCAGTCATTCACTATTGTCCTCAGTCACTCACTATTCAGTTATTCACTATTGTCCTCAGTCACTCACTACTAAGTCACTCACTACTGTCCTCAATCACTCACTACTCAGTCATTCGCTACTGTTCTCAGTCACTCACTACTCAGTCATTCACTATTGTCCTCAGTCACTCACTACTGAGTCACTCACTACTCAGTCATTCGCTACTGTCCTCAGTCACCAACTACTGTCCTCAGTCCCTCACTACTCAGTCATTCACTACTGTCCTCACTCACTAATCAGTCATTCACTACTGTCCTGTCACTCACTACTCAGTCATTCACTATTGTCCTCAGTCACTCACTACTCAGTCATTCACTATTGTCCTCAGTCCCTCACTACTCAGTCATTTACTACTGTACTCAGTCCCTCACTACTCAGTCATTCACTATTGTCCTCAGTCACTCACTACTCAGTCATTCACTATTGTCCTCAGTCCCTCACTACTCAGTCATTTACTACTGTACTCAGTCCCTCACTACTCAGTCATTCACTATTGTCCTCAGTCACTCACTACTGTCAACCGTCACTCGCTACTGTCCTTAGTCACACTACTAAGTCACTCACTACTGTCCTCAGTCACCAACTACTGTCCTCAGTCCCTCACTACTCAGTCATTCACTATTGTCCTCAGTCACTCACTACAGTCCTAAGTCACTCACTACTGTCCTCAATCACTCACTACTCAGTCATTCACTATTGTCCTCAGTCACTCACTACTCAGTCATTCACTATTGTCCTCAGTCACTCACTACTCAGTTATTCACTATTGTCCTCAGTCACTCACTACTGTCAACCGTCACTCACTACTGTCCTCAGTCACTCACTACTAAGTAACTCACTACTCAGTCATTCACTACTGTCCCTAGTCACTCACTACTCAGTCATTCACTACTGTCCTCAGTCACTCACTACTCAGTCATTCACTACTGTCCTCAGTCACTCACTACTCAGTCATTTATTACTGTCCTCAGTCACTCACTACTCAGTCATTTACTACTGTACTCAGTCACACTACTCAGTCATTCACTATTGTCCTCAGTTACTCTCTACTCAGTCACTCACTACTGTCCTCAGTCACTCACTACTGAGTCATTCACTACTGTCCTCAGTCACCAACTACTGTCCTCAGTCCCTCACTACTCTGTCATTCAATTTACTACAGTCCTCAGTCACTCACTACTCAGTCACTCTCTACTGTCCTCAGTCACTCACTACTTGGTCACTCACTGTTGTCCTCAGTCACTCACTACTTTGTCACTCACTACTGTCCTCAGTCATTCACTATTGTCGTCAGTCACTATTGTCATCAGTCACCAACTACTTGGTCACTCACTACTGTCCTCAGTCACTCACTACTCATTCACTCACTACTGTCCTCAGTCACTCACTACTTGGCCACTCACTACTCGGTCACTCACTACTGTCATCAGTCATTCGCTATTGTCGTCAGTCACTCACTGCTGTCCTCAGTCACCCACTACTTGGTCACTCACTGTCGACAGTCACTCACTTTTCTGTCACTCACTACTGTCCTCAGTCACTCACTACTCAGTCACTCACTACTGTCCCCAGTCACTCACTTCTTGGCCACTCACTACTCTCACTCACTACTTGGTCATTCACTATTGTCCACAGTCATTCACTATTGTTGACAGTCACTGCTGTCCTCAGTCACTCACTACTTGGTCACTCACTACTGTCGACAGTCACTACTGTCCTCAGTCACTCACTACTTGGCCACTCACTATTGTCCTCAGTCACTCACTACTTGGCCACTCACTACTGTCCTTAGTCACTCACTACTCAGTCATTCACTATTGTCCTCAGTCACTCACTACTCGGTCACTCACTACTGTTATCAGTCATTCACTATTGTCGTCAGTCACTCACTGCTGTCCTCAGTCACTCAATACTTGGTCACTCACTACTGTCCTCAGTCACTCACTACTTGGCCACTTACTACTTGGCCACTCACTACTCCGTCGCTCACTGCTGTCCTCAGTCACTCACTACTTGGCCACTCACTGCTGTCCTCAGTCACTCACTACTTGGTCATTCACTATGGTCCTCAGTCGTTCACTACTGTCCTCAGTCACTCAGTACTTGGCCACTCACTATTGTCCTCAGTCACTCATTACTTGACCATTCACTACTGTCCTCTGTTACTCACTATTTGGTCACTCACTACTGTGCTCAGTCACTCACTACTTGGCCACTCACTACTATCCTCAGTCACTTACTACTTAGTCACTCACTACTGTACTCAGTCACTACTCGGCCACTTACTACTGTCCTCAGTCACTTACTACTCGGCCACTCACTACTGTCCTCAGTCACTCACTACTCAGTCACTCTCTATTGTCCTGTCACTCACTACTGTCCTCAGTCACTTACTACTTGGCCACTCACTACTGTCTTCAGTCAGTTACTACTTGGCCACTCACTACTGTCGACAGTCACTCACTACTCAGTCACTCACTACTTGGCCACTCACTACTTGGCCACTCACTACTGTACTCAGTCACTCACTACTTGGCCAGTCACTACTGTCCTCAGTCACTCACTATTTGGCCACCCACTACTGTCCTCAGTCACTCACTACTTGGTCACTACTCACTACTGTCCTCAGTCACTCACTACTTGGTCACTACTCACTACTGTCCTCAGTCACTCACTACTTGGTCACTACTCACTACTGTCCTTAGTTACTCACTACTGTCCTCGGTCATTCACTACTGTCCTCGGTCACTCACTACTCGATCACTCACTATTGCCCTCTTTCACTCACTTCTGTCCTCGGTCACTCACTACTGTCCTCAGTCACTCACTATTTGGCCACCCATTACTGTCAGTCACTCACTACTTGGCCACCCACTACTGTCCTCAGTCACTCACTACTTGGCCACTCACTACTTGGCCACTCGCTACTGTCCTCAGTCACTCACTACTTGGCCATTTGCTACTGTCCTCAGTCACTCACTATTATTCTCATTCGCTCACTACTTGGCCACTCACTACTGTCCTCAGTCACTCACTGCTGTCCTCAGAAATTGGACAAATGAGCGCTAGTGTTACGTTTTAGAACCAAGTAAGCTGAAAAGAAAAAATGGTTAGGCATTTTTAAAAAATGACATAAAACATGTTCTCCTTCTGTGAAGGGTTAAAAGGGAGTACATTCTGGTCCTCAGAGCGGTGGTGGTATAGCGCTGTCCCTATCTTACCTTCAACACTTGCAGTGTTTCTGTTCTCCTGAAATTCAGCCTGCTGGTCTTTGCTTACACTCTCCATGCCGCGTCTTTGGCTTTGGCGGTGACATCACGGATGCAGGACACCATATCATTCTTCACTACAGTCCTCAGTCATTCACTACTTGGTCACTCACTACTGTCCTCAGTCACTCACTACTTGGTCACTACTCACTACTGTCCTTAGTCACTCACTACTTGGTCACTACTCACTACTGTCCTCGGTCATTCACTACTGTCCTCGGTCACTCACTACTCGATCACTCACTATTGCCCTCTTTCACTCACTTCTGTCCTCGGTCACTCACTACTCGGTCACTCACTATTGCCCTTGATCACTCACTACTCGGTCACTCACTATTATCCTCCATCACTCACTACTGTGTTCAATCACTCACTACTTAGTCACTATTCACAACTGTCCTCAGTCACTCACTACTTGGCCATTACTCACTACTGTCGTCAGTCACTCACTACTTGGCCACTATTCACTACTGTCGTCAGTCACTCACTACTTGGTCACTACTCATCACTGTCTTCAGTCACTACTGTCCTCTGTCACTCACTATTGCCCTTGGTCACTCACTATTGTCCTCAGTCACTCACTACTTAGTCACTACTCACTACTGTCCTCAGTCACTC
Organism: Pseudophryne corroboree; assembly: GCF_028390025.1. NCBI lineage: Eukaryota > Metazoa > Chordata > Amphibia > Anura > Myobatrachidae > Pseudophryne > Pseudophryne corroboree. The sequence continues at coordinate 476,496,653 of NC_086452.1, read as the reverse complement.
ACTATTAACCTTGATCACTCATTACTTGGTCACTCACTATTGTCCTCCGTCACTACTGTCGTCAGTTACTCACTACTTAGTCACTACTCACTTCTGTACTCAGTCACTCACTACTCTGTCACTCACTATTGTCCTCAGTCACTCACTACTCTGTCACTCACTACTCTGTCACTTACTATTATCCTTGGTCACTCACTACTCGGTCACTCACTATTGTCCACCATCACTCACTACTGTTGTCAGTCACACACTACTTAGTCACTATTCATTACGGTCCTCGGTCACTCGCGAGTGTCCTCGGTCATTCACTAATGCCGACACAGCAGAGATCATTTTCAGTGACGGAACCGCGAGGCATCGCAAATTTAGCAGCCGCCCAAAAGTGAACAGACATGCCCACCAAAGCCATAGCAACATGCGTAGCAGCTGCGTACTCCGTTGCAACTACGACACAGATGCAAAGAACAACACCTTCCTGAGTGCCTCCAATGCCGCACAGAAAGGTCGCAGGAGCTGCAACACTGCGGACATGTTTAATGCGTATGAGATCACAGTGGCACACGAGGCGCCCCAAAAATGGTCACAAGACACCGGTGTTTATGAAGACACTCCCCGTTACCACCCCCCAAACAGCCTCTTCCTGACACTCAGCGACTGATTCCTCACTGCAAGCGGCATCGCAAAGGTTCCTTGGCGCGTGTGCACTGCAGCCATGACGCATGCGCAGTCTGATGGTAATCACTCAGTTGCGACACCATTGAAGTTGCGACCGCATCTGAAGCAGGCCCCTATGCCAAATGTCGGCTAGAGAGGTGGAGAGTGCACCGCCATGGGACCAGTGGAAACATGTTCTCTGGAGAGACAAATAACACTCGCCGGCACCCAGCAGTCTGACCAGCCTGGTCTGGTGGGTGCCAGGAGAAGGCCTCCTGCCCAGATGCGTGCCGCCAGCTATACTGTTTGATGGAGAATGAATAATGGTCTTGGGCTGTATATCATGGTTTGGCCACAGCCCCTTAGATCCAGTGAGGGGAAGTTTTTTTGTAATAGAATATGTAATTTTTAAACTTTTTGAAATTTAAAGCCACAAAAACAATTTCTGAGCGTCTTTTTCCGCTAAATAAAAAATAAAAATAATGAAGTGGTAAAAGCTCAGTGGTAACAGACTCGGGGGGGGCCCTTTCCTCGTTCAGCAGGACGGTTCCCCATGCTGAAACTCAATGGTTTGATGTGAAAGATATTGCCTGTCCTGCACAGATGCCTGCCCTCAGCCCCCTCAGACGCCGCTACGATGAACTGTATCCCTAACTGCGAACCCGGCCTTATCTCCCCACCTCACTACTGCTCCTGTGGCAGAATGGATGCCGGTAGCCATGTTCCAGGTTCTAGTGGAATGTAGGGGATAATTGGAGGCTGTTATAGCAGCAGATGGGGCACCAAGTCCATATTAATGCCCCTGGGTTTGGGATGAGATGTTCAACAAGCACATATGGGTGTGCCGTTCGGGTGTCTGCATACGTTTGGCCATGTGGTGTGTATCAATATACATTAATGTCCAGCATTAGAGTCCATGTTGGATGTAAAGAGATATAGCTCAGCATCATTAGTGCAGAGCGTTAATCTATATTGTGATGTGAGGTGAGATAGGAGAAAAGGACGCATAAAAATTAGATATTCTCATATCCATAGCTTCCCCTCCTACAATCTGTCCTCATCCCCGCAGCTTCCCCTCCTACAGTCTGTCCTCACCCCCGCAGCTTCCCCTCCTACAATCTGTCCTCATTCCCGCAGCTTCCCCTCCTACAATCTGTCCTCATCCCCGCAGCTTCCCCTCCTACAGTCTGTCCTCACCCCCGCAGCTTCCCCTCCTACAATCTGTCCTCATGCCCGCAGCTTCCCCTCCTACAATCTGTCCTCATCCCCGCAGCTTCCCCTCTACAGTCTGTCCTCCTCCCCGCAGCTTCCCCTCCTACAGTCTGTCCTCACCCCTGCAGCTTCCCCTCCTACAGTCTGTCCTCCTCCCCGCAGCTTCCCCTCCTACAGTCTCCTCATCCCCGCAGCTTCCCCTCCTACATTCTGTCCTCATCCCCGCAGCTTCCCCTCCTACAATCTGTCCTCATCCCCGCAGCTTCCCCTCCTACAATCTGTCCTCATCCCCGCAGCTTCCCCTCCTACAATCTGTCCTCATCCCCGCAGCTTCCCCTCTACAGTCTGTCCTCATCCCCGCAGCTTCCCCTCCTACAGTCTGTCCTTATCCCCGCAGCTTCCCCTCCTACATTCTGTCCTCATCTCCGCAGCTTCCCCTCCTACAGTCTGTCCTCACCCCCGCAGCTTCCCTTCCTACAGTCTGTCCTCATCCCCGCAGCTTCCCCTCCTACAATCTGTCCTCATCCCCGCAGCTTCCCCTCCTACAGTCTGTCCTCATCCCCGCAGCTTCCCTCCTACAGTCTGTCCTCATCCCCGCAGCTTCCCCTCTACAGTCTGTCCTCATCCCCGCAGCTTCCCCTCCTACAGTCTGTCCTCTTCCGTGCAGCTTCCCCTCCTACAGTCTGTCCTCATCCCTGCAGCTTCCTCTCTACAGTCTGTCCTCATCCCCGCAGCTTCCCCTCCTACAGTCTGTCCTCATCCCCGCAGCTTCCCCTCCTACAGTCTGTCCTCATCCCCGCAGCTTCCCCTCCTACAGTCTGTCCTCATCCCCGCAGCTTCCTCTCTACAGTCTGTCCTCATTCCCGCAGCTTCCTCTCTACAGTCTGTCCTCATCCCCGCAGCTTCCCCTCTACAGTCTGTCCTCATCCCTGCAGCTTCCCCTCCTACAGTCTGTCCTCATCCCCGCAGCTTCCCCTCTACAGTCTGTCCTCATCCCCGCAGCTTTCCCTCTACAGTCTGTCCTCATCCCCGCAGCTTCCCCTCTACAGTCTGTCCTCATCCCCGCAGCTTCCCCTCCTACAGTCTGTTCTCATCCCCGCAGCTTCCCCTCTACAGTCTGTCCTTATCCCCGCAGCTTCCCCTCTACAGTCTGTCCTCATCTCCGCAGCTTCCCCTCTACAGTCTGTCCTCATCCCCGCAGCTTCCCCTCTACAGTCTGTCCTCATCCCCGCAGCTTCCCCTCTACAGTCTGTCCTCATCCCCGCAGCTTCCCCTCTACAGTCTGTCCTCATCCCCGCAGCTTCCCCTCCTACAGTCTGTCCTCATCCCCGCAGCTTCCCCTCTACAGTCTGTCCTCATCCCGCAGCTTCCCCTCCTACAGTCTGTCCTCACCCCCGCAGCTTCCCCTCCTACAGTCTGTCCTTATCCCCGCAGCTTCCCCTCTACAGTCTGTCCTTATCCCCGCAGCTTCCCCTCTACAGTCTGTCCTCATCCCCGCAGCTTCCCCTCCTACAGTCTGTCCTTATACCCGCAGCTTCCCCTCCTACAGTCTGTCCTCATCCCCGCAGCTTCCCCTCCTACAGTCTGTCCTCATCCCTGCACCTTCCCCTCCTACAATCTGTCCTCATCCCGCAGCTTCCCCTCCTACAGTCTGTCCTCATCTCCGCAGCTTCCTCTTAGTTTTGGTTATTATGTGGTGTCTCCACAGTCCGGTGATGTCTGCTCCCTACGACACTGAAGAAGAAAGCAGACGGTTGGTGTCCCTGTACCAGTACCTGCATGGCAGGGCGCACTGCAGCTCCCATCCACTTTCAACAATTTTCCACATGGGATCCCATGAGAACATACTGGCCTGGGTGAGTACCTGTGAAATACACACTGGGAGAGGCAGGAGGTAACTGGGGTAATGAGGCACCGCCATGGTAGAACAATCCTCTTTAAGTAGAAGCTTGTGTGCGGTCTGTGGAGACTCGGCTATAAGTACATAATGTTAATAGCACGTATTCGGGGAATAGTAAAGTGACGGGTTAAGGATGGAGCTTTATATATCACCAGATACATTTCCATGAATCTAAAACATTTTTTGACATTTGAAAGAAAGTTTCCAGATCTGTGATATTTATGTCTTCATACTGGGAGACATTTTGTTGGAACCTGCAGTTAGTTTGCAGATGACATAATGGTAGACCATGAGGCCCGGGCTTTGTTGGGTGGTTCTGTGGGTCTGTTTCAGGGGAAATGGTGCATTTTATCCTTATTACACTCTTGGCAGGTGACAGAGGCATTTGAGCTCTACGTATGTTTCAGTCCTCTGGGGACGAAGTCATCAGCTGTAAGCGGGGTCTCCCGCCTGTTGCGCTGGATCCGCAAGGAAGAGGAGCGGATGTTCATACTGAGCTCTCCTACTTACTAACACTGATACTAGCAACCAGTCGCCAAACAATAACCAAAGATGGAGCAGAGAAAGAGAATAACAGGGGAATGCGAAGTCCCAGAATCCTCTGCAGTGAGTTACATATCGCTACCTCCTTCCATGCATACAGTACTGAGTTACACAGTATATACTATATACTCGGTGTATCAGCCGTACAGCACTGAGTTACACAGTATATACTATATACTCGGTGTATCAGCCGTACAGCACTGAGGTACACAGTATATACTATATACTTGGCGTATGAGCTGTACAGCACTGAGGTACACAGTATATACTATATACTCAGCGTATGGGTCATACAGCACTGAGGTACACAGTATATACTATATACTCGGTGTATCAGCCGTACAGCACTGAGGTACACAGTATATACTATATACTTGGCGTATGAGCTGTACAGCACTGAGGTACACAGTATATACTGTATACACAGCGTATTGGTCGTACAGCACTGAGGTACACAGTATATACTGTATACACAGCATATTGGTCGTACAGCACTGATGTACACAGTATATACTATATACTCAGCGTATGAGTCATACAGCACTGAGGTACACAGTATATACTATATACTCTGCATATCAGTCATACAGCACTGAGGTACACAGTGTATACTATATACTCAGTGTATCAGCCGTACAGCACTGAGTTACACAGTATATACTCAGCGTATTGGTTATACAGCACTGAGGTACACAGTATATACTATATACTCCGCGTATCAGTCATACAGCACTGAGGTACACAGCGTATGCTATATACTCAGGGTATCTGTCATACAGCACTGAGGTACACAGTACAGGTTGAGTATCCCTTATCCAAAATGCTTGGGACCAGAGGTATTTTGGATAACGGATTTTTCCGTATTTTGGAATAATTAGATACCATAATGAGATATCATGGTGATGGGACCTAAATCTAAGCACAGAATGCATTTATGTTTCATATACACCTTATACACACAGCCTGAAGGTAATTTTTGCCAATATTTTTTATAACTTTGTGCATTAAACAAAGTGTGTGTACATACACACAATTCATTTATGTTTCATATACACCTTGTATACACAGCCTGAAGGTCATTTAATACAATATTATTAATAACTTCGTGTATTAAACAAAGTTTGTGTACATTGATCCATCAGAAAACAAAGGTTTCACTATCTCACTCTCGCTCAAAAAAGTCCGTATTTCGGAATATTCCGTATTTCGGAATATATGGATATGGGATACTCAACCTGTATATACTATATACTCAGCGTATCAGTCATACAGCACTGAAGTACACAGTATATACCATATACTCAGCGTATGAGCCGTACAGCACTGAGGTACACAGTATATACTATATACTCGGCGTATCAGTCATACAGCACTGAGGTATACAGTATATACTGTATACTCGGCGTATCGGCCGTACGGCACTGAGGTACAGAGTATATACTGTATACTCAGCGTATATGTCATACAGCACTGAGGTACACAGTATATACCATATACTCGGCGTATCGGCCGTACGGCACTGAGGTACAGAGTATATACTGTATACTCAGCGTATATGTCATACAGCACTGAGGTACACAGTATATACCATATACTCGACTGTACGGCACTGAGGACATCTATATGAACAGTTCTGTACCCTCTTATGTAGAGTATACTCTGGTCCTTACAGGCTGAGCTGCAATGTGTGGAACACACAACACTACACTATATATCCAGCATTTCCAGGTCCAGAATACGGATACACTGCAGGGTCTATGAGACAGTACTCAGGTATTACACAGCATGAAGGCCAAATGGTCATCTCCCATAGCAACAACATGCGGTATAACTCCTGAGCGCAGGGTTTATGTCGCGAGGTAGTTTTCCTTTATATCACCTCTCTAGCTGTTCTCCGATTCCTCCACCAACATTACACTATTCACCATGAATGGCCTTTGTGCGCAGCAACATTCCCATCTGACCGAAGGCGCGGCGGCGTTTGTCTCGTAATACTCAGCATCTGTTTATTATGCCGCTTGTTGTAGAATTTAGGATTCATTGCGGAAGGATTCATTGTAGTCTGATCATGTCCAGTACGGAACGTCTGTATAACAAAGACGATGATTTTATTTCCATAGCGTTAGGAGTCCCAGTATGATCAGAGCGCAGTAATCAGAAGGGAAAGGGTTACTGGCTCCCAGTGCAGCGCTGTACTGGGAACCAGTGTCTCCCAGCTAATGTAACGCCTCTCTGTGGTGCTGCAAGAGCCAATGTAATGCCTCTCTGTGGTGCTGCAAGAGCCAATGTAACGCCTCTCTGTGGTGCTGCAAGAGCCAATGTAACGCCTCTCTGTGGTGCTGCAAGAGCCAGTGTAATGCCTCTCTGTGGTGCTGCAAGAGCCACTGAGGTACACAGCGTATGCTATATACTCAGGGTATCTGTCATACAGCACTGAGGTACACAGTATATACTATATACTCAGCGTATCAGTCATACAGCACTGAAGTACACAGTATATACCATATACTCAGCGTATGAGCCGTACAGCACTGAGGTACACAGTATATACTATATACTCGGCGTATCAGTCATACAGCACTGAGGTATACAGTATATACTGTATACTCGGCGTATCGGCCGTACGGCACTGAGGTACAGAGTATATACTGTATACTCAGCGTATATGTCATACAGCACTGAGGTACACAGTATATACCATATACTCGGCGTATCGGCCGTACGGCACTGAGGTACAGAGTATATACTGTATACTCAGCGTATATGTCATACAGCACTGAGGTACACAGTATATACCATATACTCGACTGTACGGCACTGAGGACATCTATATGAACAGTTCTGTACCCTCTTATGTAGAGTATACTCTGGTCCTTACAGGCTGAGCTGCAATGTGTGGAACACACAACACTACACTATATATCCAGCATTTCCAGGTCCAGAATACGGATACACTGCAGGGTCTATGAGACAGTACTCAGGTATTACACAGCATGAAGGCCAAATGGTCATCTCCCATAGCAACAACATGCGGTATAACTCCTGAGCGCAGGGTTTATGTCGCGAGGTAGTTTTCCTTTATATCACCTCTCTAGCTGTTCTCCGATTCCTCCACCAACATTACACTATTCACCATGAATGGCCTTTGTGCGCAGCAACATTCCCATCTGACCGAAGGCGCGGCGGCGTTTGTCTCGTAATACTCAGCATCTGTTTATTATGCCGCTTGTTGTAGAATTTAGGATTCATTGCGGAAGGATTCATTGTAGTCTGATCATGTCCAGTACGGAACGTCTGTATAACAAAGACGATGATTTTATTTCCATAGCGTTAGGAGTCCCAGTATGATCAGAGCGCAGTAATCAGAAGGGAAAGGGTTACTGGCTCCCAGTGCAGCGCTGTACTGGGAACCAGTGTCTCCCAGCTAATGTAACGCCTCTCTGTGGTGCTGCAAGAGCCAATGTAATGCCTCTCTGTGGTGCTGCAAGAGCCAATGTAATGCCTCTCTGTGATGCTGCAAGAGCCAATGTAACGCCTCTCTGTGGTGCTGCAAGAGCCAATGTAACGCCTCTCTGTGGTGCTGCAAGAGCCAATGTAACGCCTCTCTGTGATGCTGCAAGAGCCAATGTAACGCCTCTCTGTGGTGCTGCAAGAGCCAGTGTAATGCCTCTCTGTGGTGCTGCAAGAGCCAATGTAACGCCTCTCTGTGGTGCTGCAAGAGCCAATGTAATGCCTCTCTGTGGTGCTGCAAGAGCCAATGTAACGCCTCTCTGTGGTGCTGCAAGAGCCAATGTAACGCCTCTCTGTGGTGCTGCAAGAGCCAATGTAATGCCTCTCTGTGGTGCTGCAAGAGCCAATGTAACGCCTCTCTGTGATGCTGCAAGAGCCAGTGTAATGCCTCTCTGTGGTGCTGCAAGAGCCAGTGTAATGCCTCTCTGTGGTGCTGCAAGAGCCAATGTAATGCCTCTCTGTGGTGCTGCAAGAGCCAATGTAATGCCTTTCTGTGGTGCTGCAAGAGCCAGTGTAATGCCTCTCTGTGGTGCTGCAAGAGCGAGGTCATACTGGGACTGCAGGGTATAGGGGAAAGCCATAGCGGCCTGTATTCAACAGAGACATAGTAAAGTCTGGATGTTACTATAAAATGATCCAGAAGCTCCGCCCTCTTCATGCGTCCATGCTCTTTCCTGTGTGCGACGCAGACACTTCTGTTGACGTTACCTTGCACAGACCCAATAGCAGAGGATCTTATTATGCAAATGCAATTCCTGGTGCTTTTTATTATGACTGAATAAACCCTTTTGTACATAATAAGCTGTGAGCGTTATCTGTTCATGTTACTGCGTGTTTATACATTGGTAAGGGTTTTCTGCCTGGGGGCGGCCGGGGGCAGTCTCGTCTCTCGCTCTCTGATTGGTAAATCCCCCACCCCAGCATAGACAGTGCAGCAGACCCAATACATGGGGGCATAGTGACAGTATACAGATATCAGGGGATAACAGTCCATACATTCATTACTCAAAGCGGATCAGCCTGGGATGCTTCTACCAGAGAGCCGTCGTAAGCAGTGCCTGTACTCTCCATGCCAGCCACTCGCCAATCCAAACATGGCGCTTCCAGGATCTGCTCTGTACTCAAGCCTCACTCTCGCTCATAGCTGCTGTGCCTCGCTCTCGCTCATAGCTGCTGTGCCTCACTCTTGCTCATAGCTGATGCATTTCACTCTCACTCATAGCTGCTGGGCCTCGCTCTCGCTCATAGCTGCTGTGCCTCACTCTTGCTCATAGCTGATGCATTTCACTCTCACTCATAGCTGCTGTGCCTCGCTCTCGCTCATAGCTGTTGTGCCTCACTCAAGCTCATAGCTGCTGTGTCTCGCTCATAGCTGCTGTGCCTCGCTCTTGCTCATAGCTGCTGTGCCTCGCTCTTGCTCATAGCTGCTGTGCCTCGCTCATAGCTGCTGTGTCTCGCTCTCGCTCATAGCTGCTGTGCCTGACTCTCGCTCATAGCTGCTGTGCCTCGCTCTCGCTCATAGCTGATGCATTTCACTCACTCCTACCTGCTGTGCCTCGCTCTTGCTCATACTGATGCATTTCACTCTCGCTCATAGCTGCTGTGCCTCGCTCTCGATCATACCTGCTGTGCCTTGCTCTCACTCATACTGATGCGTTTCACTCTTGCTCATAGCTGCTATGCCTCGCTCTTGCTCATAGCTGATGTGTTTTGCTCTCTGTCATACCTGCTGTGCCTCACTCTTGCTCATACCTGCTGTGCCTCACTCTCGCTCATACTGATGCGTTTCACTCTCGCTCATAGCTGCTGTGCCTCGCTCTTGCTCATAGCTGCTGTGCCTCGCTCATAGCTGCTGTGCCTCGCTCTCGCTCATAGCTGCTGTGCCTCACTCTCGCTCATAGCTGCTGTGCCTCACTCTCGCTCATAGCTGCTGTGCCTCGCTCTTGCTCATAGCTGCTGTGCCTCGCTCTTGCTCATAGCTGCTGTGCCTGACTCTCGCTCATAGCTGCTGTGCCTCGCTCGTGCTCATAGCTGATGCATTTCACTCTCGCTCATACCTGCTGTGCCTCGCTCTCGCTCATAGCTGATGCATTTCACTGACTCCTACCTGCTGTGCCTCACTCTTGCTCATACTGATGCATTTCACTCTCACTCATAGCTGCTGTGCCTCGCTCTTGCTCATAGCTGCTGTGCCTCACTCTTGCTCATAGCTGATGCATTTCACTCTCACTCATAGCTGCTGTGCCTCGCTCTCGCTCATAACTGCTGTGCCTCACTCTTGCTCATAGCTGATGCATTTCACTCTCACTCATAGCTGCTGTGCCTCGCTCTCGCTCATAGCTGCTGTGTCTCGCTCATAGCTGTGTCTCGTTCATAGCTGCTGTGCCTCGTTCATAGCTGCTGTGCCTCGCTCATAGCTGCTGTGTCTCGCTCATAGCTGCTGTGTCTCGCTCATAGCTGCTGTGCCTCGCTCTTGCTCATAGCTGCTGTGCCTCGATCATAGCTGATGCATTTCACTCTCGCTCATACCTGCTGTGCCTCGCTCTCGCTCATAGCTGATGCATTTCACTCACTCCTTCCTGCTGTGCCTCGCTCTTGCTCATACTGATGCATTTCACTCTCGCTCATAGCTGCTGTGCCTCGCTCTTGCTCATAGCTGATGCATTTCACTCTCGATCATAGCTGCTGTGCCTCGCTCATAGCTGCTGTGCCTCGCTCTCGATCATACCTGCTGTGCCTTGCTCTCACTCATACTGATGCGTTTCACTCTTGCTCATAGCTGCAATGCCTCGCTCTTGCTCATAGCTGATGTGTTTTGCTCTCTGTCATACCTGCTGTGCCTCACTCTTGCTCATACCTGCTGTGCCTCACACTCGCTCATACTGATGCGTTTCACTCTCGCTAATAGCTGCTGTGCCTCTCTCGCTCATCACTGATGCGTTTCGCTCTCACTTATAGCTGCTGTGCCTCGCTCATAGCTAATGCGTTTCACTCTCGCTTATAGCTGCTGTGCCTCGCTCTCACTCATAGCTGCTGTGCCTCGCTCTCACTCATAGCTGCTGTGCCTCGCTCTCACTCATAGCTGCGGTGCCTCGCTCTCGATCATAGCTGCTGTGCCTCACTCTTACTCATACCTGCTGTGCCTGCTCTCCCTCATAGCTGCTGTGCCTTGCTCTCGCTCATACTGATGCGTTTCACTCATAGCTGCTGTGCCTCGCTCTTGCTCATAGCTGCTGTGCCTCGCTCTTGCTCATAGCTGCTGTGCCTCGCTCTTGCTCATAGCTGCTGTGCCTCACTCTCGCTCATAGCTGATGCATTTCACTCTCACTCATAGCTGCTGTGCCTCACTCATAGCTGCTGTGCCTCGCTCTTGCTCATAGCTGCTGTGCCTCGCTCATAGCGGCTGTGCTTCGCTCTCGCTCATAGCGGCTGTGCCTCGCTCTCGCTCATAGCTAATGCATTTCACTCTCGCTTATGGCTGCTGTGCCTCGCTCTCACTCATAGCTGCTGTGCCTCGCTCTCACTCATAGCTGCTGTGCCTCGCTCTCACTCATAGCTGCTGTGCCTCGCTCTCGCTCATACCTGCTGTGCCTCAATCTCGCTCATACCTGCTGTGCCTCACTCTCGCTCATACCTGCTGTGCCTCATTCTCGCTCATACCTGCTGTGCCTCGCTCTCACTCATACTGATGCGTTATACTCTCGCTCATAGCTGCTGTGCCTTACTCGCTCATCACTGATGTGTTTCGCTCTTGCTTATAGCTGCTGTGCCTCGCTCATAGCTAATGCGTTTCACTCTCGCTTATAGCTGCTGTGCCTCGCTCTCGCTCATACCTGCTGTGCCTCGCTCTCACTCATACCTGCTGTGCCTCGCTCTCACTCATACCTGCTGTGCCTCACTCTCGCTCATACCTGCTGTGCGTCAATCTCACTCATACCTGCTGTGCCTCATTCTCGCTCATACCTGCTGTGCCTCGCTCTTGCTCATAGCTGATGTGTTTTGCTCTCTGTCATAGCTGCTGTGCCTCATTCTCACTCATACCTGCTGTGCCTCGCTCTCACTCATACTGATGCGTTTCACTCTCACTCATAGCTGCTGTGCCTCACTCGCTCATCACTAATGTGTTTCGCTCTCGCTTATAGTTGCTGTGCCTCGCTCATAGCTAATGTGTTTCACTCTCACTCATAGCTGCTGTGCCTCGCTCTCACTCATAGCTGCTGTGCCTCGCTCTCACTCATAGCTGCTGTGCCTCGCTCTCACTCATAGCTGCTGTGCCTCGCTCTCACTCATAGCTGCTGTGCCTCACTCTTGCTCATAGCTGCTGTGCCTCGCTCTTGCTCATAGCTGATGTGTTTTGCTCTCTGTTATAGCTGCTGTGCCTCACTCTCGTTCATACCTTCTGTGTCTCGCTCTCGCTCACACTGATGCGTTTCACTCTCGCTCATAGCTGCTGTGCCTCTCACTCATCACTGATGCGTTTCGCTCTCGCTTATAGCTGCTGTGCCTCGCTCATAGCTGATGCATTTCACTCTCTCATACCGGCTGTGCCTCGCTCTCGCTCATACTGATGCGTTTAACTCTCGCTCATAACTGCTGTGCCTCGCTCTCACTCATAACTGATGCGTTTCACTCTCGCTTATAGCTGCTGTGCCTCGCTCATAGCTGATGCATTTCACTCTCTCATACCGGCTGTGCCTCGCTCATACTGATGCGTTTAACTCTCGCTCATAACTGCTGTGCCTCACTCTCACTCATACTGATGCGTTTCACTCTCAGCTGCTGTGCCTCGCTCTCGCTCATACTGATGTGTTTCACTCATAGCTGCTGTGCCTCGCTCTCGCTCATAGCTGATGTGTTTCGCTCTCATAGCTGCTGTGCCTCGCTCATAGCGGATGCGTTTCACTCTTGCTCATAGCTGCTGTGCCTCACTCTCGCTCATAGCTGATGTGTTGTGCTCTCTGTCATAGCTGCTGTGCCTCGCTGTTGCTCATAGCTGATGTGTTTTGCTCTCTGTCATAGCTGCTGTGCCTCACTCTCGTCCATACCTGCTGTGCCTCGCTCTCGCTCACACTGATGCGTTTCACTCTCGCTCATAGCTGCTGTGCCTCACTCTCGCTCAGTACTGATGCGTTTCGCTCTCGCTTATAGCTGTGCCTCGCTCATACTGATGCATTTCCCTCTCGCTTATAGCTGCTGTGCCTCGCTCTCGCTCATAGCTGATGCGTTTCACTCTCTCATACTGGCTGTGCCTCGCTCTCATACTGATGCGTTTCACTCTCGCTCATAGCTGCTGTGCCTCGCTCATACTCATGCGTTTCACTCTCTCATAGCTGCTGTGTCTCGCTCATAGCTGATGTGTTTCGCTCTCATAGCTGCTGTGCCTCACTCTCGCTCATAGCTTATGTGTTTCGCTCTCATAGCTGCTGTGCCTCGCTCTCGCTCATACCTGATGTGTTTCGCTCTCATAGCTGCTGTGCCTCACTCTCGCTCATCACCCCTACATCACCCATACCTACCCCTACATTACATCACCTCTACAGTACATCACCCATACCTACCCCTACATTACATCACCTCTACAGTACATCACCCATACCTACCCCTACATTACATCACCCCTACAGTACATCACCCCCTACATCACCTCTACATCACATCACCCCCTACATCACCTCTACACTACATCACCCCTACATCACCTCTACAGTACATCACCCCTACATCACCTCTACAGTACATTACCCCTACATCACCCATACCTCACCCCTACAGTACATCACCCCCTACATCACCTCTACAGGACATCACCCCTACATCACCTCTACAGTACATCACCCCTACATCACATCACCCCCTACATCACCTCTACAGGACATCACCCCTACATCACCTCTACAGTACATCACCCCTACATCACCTCTACAGTACATCACCCCTACATCACATCACCCCCTACATCACATCACCCCCTACATCACCTCTACAGGACATCACCCCTACATCACCTCTACAGTACATCACCCCTACCTCACCCCTACAGTACATCACCCCTACATCACCTCTACAGTACATTACCACTACATCAACCCTACAGTACATCACTAAAGTACATTACCCCTACATCACCTCTACAGTACATTACCCCTACATCACCCATACCTCACCCCTACAGTACATCACCCCTACAGTACATCACCCCTACAGTACATTACCCCTACATCACCCATACCTCACCCCTACAGTACATCACCCCTACAGTACATCACCCCTACATCACCTCTACAGTACATTACCCCTACATCACCCATACCTCACCCCTACAGTACATTACCCCTACATCACCTCTACAGTACATTACCCCTACATCACCCCTACATCACCTCTACAGTACATTACCCCTACATCACCCATACCTCACCCCTACAGTACATTACCCCTACATCACCTCTACAGTACATCACCCCTACATCACCCATACCTCACCCCTACAGTACATTACCCCTACATCACCTCTGCAGTACATCACCCCTACAGTACATTACCCCTACATCACCCATACCTCCCCCCTACAGTGCATCACTACAGTACATTGCCCCTACATCACCTCTACAATACATCACCCCTACATCACCCATACAGTACATCACCCCTACAGTACATTACCCCTACATCACCCATACCTCACCCCTACAGTACATTACCCCTACATCACCCATACCTCACCCCTACAGTACATTACCCCTGCATCACCTGTACAGTACATCACCCCTACAGTAAATTACCCCTACATCACCCCTACAGTACATCACCCCTACAGTACATTACCCCTACATCACCCATACCTCACCCCTACAGTACATCACCCCTACATCACCTCTACAGTACATCACCCCTACAGTACATCACCCTACCTCACCCCTACAGTACATTACCCATACCTCACCCCTACAGTACATTACCCCTACCTCACCCCTACAGTACATTACCCCTACCTCACCCCTACAGTACATTACCCATACCTCACCCCTACAGGACATCACCCCTACAGTACATTACCCCTACATCACCCCTACAGTACATCACCCCTACAGTACATCACCCCTACAGTACATCACCCCTACATCACCTCTACAGTACATTACCCCTACATCACCCATACTTCACCCCTACAGTACATTACCCCTACATCACCCATACCTCACCCCTACCGTACATCACCCCTACAGTACATTACCCCTACCTCACCCATACCTCACCCCTACAGTACATCACCCATACATCACCCCTACAGTACATCACCCCTACAGTACATCACCCCTACAGTACATCACCCCTACAGTACATTACCCCTACATCACCCCTACAGTACATCACTACAGTACATCACCGCTACATCACCCATACCTCACCCCTACAGTACATCACCCCTACATCACCCCTGCAGTACATCACCCATACCTCACCCCCACTGTACATCACTACAGTACATCACCCCTACAGTACATTACCCCTACATCACCCATACCTCATCCCTACAGTACATCACCCCTACGTCACCCATACCTCACCCCTACAGTACATCACCCCTACGTCACCCATACCTCACCCCTACAGTACATTACCCCTACCTCACCCCTACAGTACATTACCCATACCTCACCCCTACAGTACATTACCCATACCTCACCCCTACGGTACATTACCCCTACCTCACCCCTACAGTACATTACCCCTACCTCACCCCTACAGTACATTACCCCTACCTCACCCCTACAGTACATTACCCCTACCTCACCCCTACAGTACATTACCCCTACCTCACCCCTACAGTACATTACCCCTACCTCACCCCTACAGTACATCACCCCTACCTCACCCCTACAGTACATCACCCCTACAGTACATTACCCCTACATCACCCCTACAGTACATCACCCCTACATCACCTCTACAGTACATCACCCCTACAGTACATCACCCCTTCATCACCCCTACAGTACATCACCCCTACATCACCTCTACAGTACATCACCCCTACAGTATATCACTACAGTACATCACCCCTACAGTACATTACCCCTACATCACCCCTACATCACCCCTACAGTACATTACCCCTACAGTACATTACCCCTACACCACCCCTACAGTACATTACTCCTATTTCTCTAACGTCCTAGTGGATGCTGGGGACTCCGAAAGGACCGTGGGGAATAACGGCTCCGCAGGAGACTGGGCACAAAGTAAAAGCTTTAGGACTAGCTGGTGTGCACTGGCTCCTCCCCCTATGACCCTCCTCCAAGCCTCAGTTGAGATTTTGTGCCCGAACGAGAAGGGTGCAATCTAGGTGGCTCTCCTGAGCTGCTTAGAGTAAAAGTTTAAATAGGTTTTTTTATTTTCAGTGAGACCTGCTGGCAACAGGCTCACTGCATCGAGGGACTAAGGGGAGAAGAAGCGAACTCACCTGCGTGCAGAGTGGATTGGGTTTCTTAGGCTACTGGACATTAGCTCCAGAGGGACGATCACAGGCCCAGCCATGGATGGGTCCCGGAGCCGCGCCGCCGGCCCCCTTACAGAGCCAGAAGAGTGAAGAGGTCCGGAAAATCGGCGGCAGAAGACGTCCTGTCTTCAATAAGGTAGCGCACAGCACCGCAGCTGTGCGCCATTGCTCTCAGCACACTTCACACTCCGGTCACTGAGGGTGCAGGGCGCTGGGGGGGGGGCGCCCTGGGACGCAATGAAAATACCTTAAATGGCTAAAAATACATCACATATAGCTCCTGGGCTATATGGATGTATTTAACCCCTGCCAGTTTTCCACAAAAAAGCGGGAGAAAGGCCGCCGAGAAGGGGGCGGAGCCTATCTCCTCAGCACACAAGCGCCATTTTTTCCTCACAGCTCCGTTGGAGGAAGGCTCCCTGACTCTCCCCTGCAGTCCTGCACTACAGAAACAGGGTAAAACAAGAGAGGGGGGGCACTAAATTGGCATATTAATATATACAGCAGCTATATTAGGGAAAAACACTTATATAAGGTTATCCCTGTATATATATAGCGCTCTGGTGTGTGCTGGCAAACTCTCCCTCTGTCTCCCCAAAGGGCTAGTGGGGTCCTGTCCTCTATCAGAGCATTCCCTGTGTGTGTGCTGTGTGTCGGTACGCTGTGTCGACATGTATGAGGAGGAAAATGGTGTGGAGGCGGAGCAATTGCCTGTGTTAGTGATGTCACCCCCTAGGGAGTCGATACCTGACTGGATGGTCTTATGGAAAGAATTACGTGATAGTGTCGGCACTTTACAAAAGACTGTTGACGACATGAGACAGCCGGCAAATCAGTTAATACCTGTACAGGCGTCTCAAACACCGTCAGGGGCTATAAAACGCCCGTTACCTCAGGTCGATACAGACACTGACACGGACACTGACTCCAGTGTCGACGGTGAGGAAACAAACGTATTTTCCAGTAGGGCCACACGTTACATGATCACGGCAATGAAGGAGGTTTTGAACATTTCTGATACTACAAGTACCACAAAAAAGGGTATTATGTGGGGTGTGAAAAAACTACCCGTAGTTTTTCCTGAATCAGATGAATTAAATGAGGTGTGTGATGAAGCGTGGGTTTCCCCCGATAAAAAACTGCTAATTTCTAAAAAAATATTGGCATTATACCCTTTCCCGCCAGAGGTTAGGGCGCGTTGGGAAACACCCCCTAGCGTAGATAAGGCGCTCACACGCTTATCAAAACAAGTGGCGTTACCGTCCCCTGATACGGCCGCCCTCAAGGAACCAGCTGATAGGAAGCTGGAAAATATCCTTAAAAGTATATACACACATACTGGTATTATACTGCGACCAGCAATCGCCTCAGCCTGGATGTGCAGTGCTGGGGTGGCTTGGTCGGATTCCCTGACTGAAAATATTGATACCCTGGACAGGGACAATATATTATTGACTATAGAGCATTTAAAGGATGCATTTCTATATATGCGAGATGCACAGAGGGATATTTGCACTCTGGCAACAAGAGTAAGTGCGATGTCCATTTCTGCCAGAAGAGGATTATGGACGCGACAGTGGTCAGGGGATGCGGATTCCAAACGGCATATGGAAGTATTGCCGTATAAAGGGGAGGAGTTATTTGGGGTCGGTCTATCGGACCTGGTGGCCACGGCAACGGCTGGAAAATCCACCTTTTTACCCCAAGTCACCTCGCAGCAGAAAAAGATACCGTCTTTTCAGGCTCAGTCCTTTCGTCCCCATAAGGGCAAGCGGGCAAAAGGCCACTCATATCTGCCCCGGGGCAGAGGAAGGGGAAAAAGACTGCATGACGCTGGGGCCTTACAAGCGGACTCAGGCACGGTGGGGGCCCGTCTCAAGAATTTCAGCGCGCAGTGGGCTCACTCGCAAGTGGACCCCTGGATCCTGCAGGTAGTATCTCAGGGGTACAAATTGGAATTCGAGACGTCTCCCCCTCGCCGGTTCCTGAAGTCTGCTTTACCAACGTCTCCCCCCGACAGGGAGGCGGTATTGGAAGCCATTCACAAGCTGTATTCCCAGCAGGTGATAATCAAGGTACCCCTCCTACAACAGGGAAAGGGGTATTATTCCACGCTGTTTGTGGTACCGAAGCCGGACGGCTCGGTGAGACCCATTTTAAATCTGAAATCCTTGAACACTTACATAAAAAGGTTCAAGTTCAAGATGGAGTCACTCAGAGCAGTGATAGCGAACCTGGAAGAAGGGGACTATATGGTGTCTCTGGACATCAAGGATGCTTACCTCCATGTCCCAATTTGCCCTTCTCACCAAGGGTACCTCAGGTTTGTGGTACAGAACTGTCACTATCAGTTTCAGACGCTGCCGTTTGGATTGTCCACGGCACCCCGGGTCTTTACCAAGGTAATGGCCGAAATGATGATTCTTCTTCGAAGAAAAGGCGTCTTAATTATCCCTTACTTGGACGATCTCCTGATAAGGGCAAGGTCCAGAGAACAGTTAGAGGTCGGAGTAGCACTAGCTCAAGTAGTACTACGACAGCACGGATGGATTCTAAATATTCCAAAATCGCAGCTGATTCCGACGACACGTCTGCTGTTCCTAGGGATGATTCTGGACACAGTACAGAAAAAGGTGTTTCTCCCGGAGGAGAAAGCCAAGGAGTTATCCGACCTAGTCAGGAACCTCCTAAGACCAGGCCAAGTGTCAGTACATCAATGCACAAGGGTCCTGGGAAAGATGGTGGCTTCTTACGAAGCGATTCCATTCTGCAGATTCCACGCAAGAACTTTTCAGTGGGATCTGCTGGACAAATGGTCCGGATCGCATCTTCAAATGCATCAGCGGATAACCCTGTCTCCAAGGACAAGGGTGTCTCTCCTGTGGTGGTTACAGAGTGCTCATCTCCTAGAGGGCCGCAGATTCGGCACTCAGGATTGGGTCCTGGTGACCACGGATGCCAGCCTGAGAGGCTGGGGAGCAGTCACACAGGGAAGAAATTTCCAGGGCTTGTGGTCAAGCATGGAAACGTCACTTCACATAAATATCCTGGAACTAAGGGCAATTTACAATGCCCTAAGTCAGGCAAGACCTCTGCTTCAGGGTCAGCCGGTGTTGATCCAGTCGGACAACATCACGGCAGTCGCCCACGTAAACAGACAGGGCGGCACAAGAAGCAGGAGGGCAATGATGGAAGTGGCAAGGATTCTTCGCTGGGCGGAGAATCATGTGATAGCACTGTCAGCAGTGTTCATTCCGGGAGTGGACAACTGGGAAGCAGACTTCCTCAGCAGACACGATCTTCACCCGGGAGAGTGGGGACTTCACCCAGAAGTCTTCCACATGATTGTGAACCGTTGGGAAAAACCAAAGGTGGACATGATGGCGTCCCGCCTCAACAAAAATCTAGACAGATATTGCGCCAGGTCAAGGGACCCTCAGGCAATAGCTGTGGACGCTCTGGTAACACCGTGGGTGTACCAGTCAGTGTATGTGTTCCCTCCTCTTCCTCTCATACCAAAAGTACTGAGAATCATAAGAAGGAGAGGAGTAAAGACTATACTCGTGGCTCCGGATTGGCCAAGAAGGACTTGGTACCCGGAAATTCAAGAGATGCTCACGGAAGACCCGTGGCCTCTACCTCTAAGAAAGGACCTGCTCCAGCAGGGACCATGTCTGTTCCAAGACTTACCGCGGCTGCGTTTGACGGCATGGCGGTTGAACGCCGGATCCTGAAGGAAAAAGGCATTCCGGATGAAGTCATCCCTACCCTGATCAAAGCCAGGAAGGATGTAACCATACAACATTATCACCGTATTTGGCGTAAATATGTTGCGTGGTGCGAGGCCAGGAAGGCCCCTACAGAGGAATTTCAACTGGGTCGTTTCCTGCATTTCCTGCAAACAGGACTGTCTATGGGCCTCAAATTAGGGTCCATTAAGGTTCAAATTTCGGCCCTGTCAATATTCTTCCAAAAAGAACTGGCTTCTGTTCCTGAAGTTCAGACGTTTGTCAAGGGAGTACTGCATATACAGCCTCCTTTTGTGCCTCCAGTGGCACCTTGGGATCTCAATGTAGTTTTGGGATTCCTAAAATCACATTGGTTTGAACCACTCACCACTGTGGACTTAAAATATCTCACATGGAAAGTGGTAATACTGTTAGCCCTGGCTTCAGCCAGGCATGTCTCAGAATTGGCGGCTTTATCCTATAAAAGCCCTTACCTAATTTTTCATACGGACAGGGCAGAATTGAGGACTCGTCCTCAATTTCTCCCTAAGGTGGTTTCAGCATTTCACTTAAACCAGCCTATTGTGGTGCCTGCGGCTACTAGGGACTTGGAGGATTCCAAGTTGCTGGACGTAGTCAGGGCCCTGAAAATATATGTTTCCAGGACGGCTGGAGTCAGAAAATCTGATTCGCTGTTTATCCTGTATGCACCCTCCTGCTTCTAAGCAGACTATTGCTCGTTGGATTTGTAGTACAATTCAGCTTGCACATTCTGTGGCAGGCCTGCCACAGCCAAAATCTGTAAAAGCCCATTCCACACGGAAAGTGGGCTCATCTTGGGCGGCTGCCCGAGGGGTCTCGGCTTTACAACTTTGCCGAGCAGCTACTTGGTCAGGGGCAAACACGTTTGCTAAATTCTACAAATTTGATACCCTGGCTGAGGAGGACCTGGAGTTCTCTCATTCGGTGCTGCAGAGTCATCCGCACTCTCCCGCCCGTTTGGGAGCTTTGGTATAATCCCCATGGTCCTTTCGGAGTCCCCAGCATCCACTAGGACGTTAGAGAAAATAAGAATTTACTTACCGATAATTCTATTTCTCATAGTCCGTAGTGGATGCTGGGCGCCCATCCCAAGTGCGGATTGTCTGCATTACTTGTACATAGTTATTGTTACAAAAATCGGGTTATTGTTGTTGTGAGCCATCTTTTCAGAGGCTCCTTCTGTTATCATGCTGTTAACTGGGTTCAGATCACAAGTTGTACGGTGTGATTGGTGTGGCTGGTATGAGTCTTACCCGGGATTCAAAATCCTTCCTTATTGTGTACGCTCGTCCGGGCACAGTATCCTAACTGAGGCTTGGAGGAGGGTCATAGGGGGAGGAGCCAGTGCACACCAGCTAGTCCTAAAGCTTTTACTTTGTGCCCAGTCTCCTGCGGAGCCGCTATTCCCCATGGTCCTTTCGGAGTCCCCAGCATCCACTACGGACTATGAGAAATAGAATTATCGGTAAGTAAATTCTTATTATTACTAGAGATGAGCGCCGGAAATTTTTCGGGTTTTGTGTTTTGGTTTTGGGTTCGGTTCCGCGGCCGTGTTTTGGGTTCGACCGCGTTTTGGCAAAACCTCACCGAATTTTTTTTGTCGGATTCGGGTGTGTTTTGGATTCGGGTGTTTTTTTTCAAAAAACCCTAAAAAACAGCTTAAATCATAGAATTTGGGGGTAATTTTGATCCCAAAGTATTATTAACCTCAAAAAACATAATTTACACTCATTTTCAGCCTATTCTGAACACATCACACCTCACAATATTATTTTTAGTCCTAAAATTTGCACCGAGGTCGCTGTGTGAGTAAGATAAGCGACCCTAGTGGCCGACACAAACACCGGGCCCATCTAGGAGTGGCACTGCAGTGTCACGCAGGATGGCCCTTCCAAAAAACCCTCCCCAAACAGCACATGACGCAAAGAAAAAAAGAGGCGCAATGAGGTAGCTGACTGTGTGAGTAAGATTAGCGACCCTAGTGGCCGACACAAACACCGGGCACATCTAGGAGTGGCACTGCAGTGTCACGCAGGATGTCCCTTCCAAAAAACCCTCCCCAAACAGCACATGACGCAAAGAAAAAAAGAGGCGCAATGAGGTAGCTGTGTGAGTAAGATTAGCGACCCTAGTGGCCGACACAAACACCGGGCCCATCTAGGAGTGGCACTGCAGTGTCACGCAGGATGTCCCTTCCAAAAAACCCTCCCCAATCAGCACATGATGCAAAGAAAAAGAAAAGAAAAAAGAGGTGCAAGATGGAATTATCCTTGGGCCCTCCCACCCACCCTTATGTTGTATAAACAAAACAGGACATGCACACTTTAACCAACCCATCATTTCAGTGACAGGGTCTGCCACACGACTGTGACTGATATGACGGGTTGGTTTGGACCCCCCCCAAAAAAGAAGCAATTAATCTCTCCTTGCACAAACTGGCTCTACAGAGGCAAGATGTCCACCTCATCTTCACCCTCCGATATATCACCGTGTACATCCCCCTCCTCACAGATTATCAATTCGTCCCCACTGGAATCCACCATCTCAGCTCCCTGTGTACTTTGTGGAGGCAATTGCTGCTGGTCAATGTCTCCGCGGAGGAATTGATTATAATTCATTTTAATGAACATCATCTTCTCCACATTTTCTGGATGTAACCTCGTACGCCGATTGCTGACAAGGTGAGCGGCGGCACTAAACACTCTTTCGGAGTACACACTTGTGGGAGGGCAACTTAGGTAGAATAAAGCCAGTTTGTGCAAGGGCCTCCAAATTGCCTCTTTTTCCTGCCAGTATAAGTACGGACTGTGTGACGTGCCTACTTGGATGCGGTCACTCATATAATCCTCCACCATTCTATCAATGTTGAGAGAATCATATGCAGTGACAGTAGACGACATGTCCGTAATCGTTGTCAGGTCCTTCAGTCCGGACCAGATGTCAGCATCAGCAGTCGCTCCAGACTGCCCTGCATCACCGCCAGCGGGTGGGCTCGGAATTCTGAGCCTTTTCCTCGCACCCCCAGTTGCGGGAGAATGTGAAGGAGGAGATGTTGACAGGTCGCGTTCCGCTTGACTTGACAATTTTGTCACCAGCAGGTCTTTCAACCCCAGCAGACCTGTGTCTGCCGGAAAGAGAGATCCAAGGTAGGCTTTAAATCTAGGATCGAGCACGGTGGCCAAAATGTAGTGCTCTGATTTCAACAGATTGACCACCCGTGAATCCTTGTTAAGCGAATTAAGGGCTGCATCCACAAGTCCCACATGCCTAGCGGAATCGCTCCGTGTTAGCTCCTCCTTCAATGCCTCCAGCTTCTTCTGCAAAAGCCTGATGAGGGGAATGACCTGACTCAGGCTGGCAGTGTCTGAACTGACTTCACGTGTGGCAAGTTCAAAGGGCATCAGAACCTTGCACAACGTTGAAATCATTCTCCACTGCACTTGAGACAGGTGCATTCCACCTACTATATCGTGCTCAATTGTATAGGCTTGAATGGCCTTTTGCTGCTCCTCCAACCTCTGAAGCATATAGAGGGTTGAATTCCACCTCGTTACCACTTCTTGCTTCAGATGATGGCAGGGCAGGTTCAGTAGTTTTTGGTGGTGCTCCAGTTTTCTGTACGTGGTGCCTGTACGCCGAAAGTGTCCCGCAATTCTTCTGGCCACCGACAGCATCTCTTGCACGCCCCTGTCGTTTTTTAAAAAATTCTGCACCACCAAATTCAAGGTATGTGCAAAACATGGGACGTGCTGGAATTGGCCCAGATTTAATGCACACACAATATTGCTGGCGTTGTCCGATGCCACAAATCCACAGGAGAGTCCAATTGGGGTAAGCCATTCCGCGATGATCTTCCTCAGTTGCCGTAAGAGGTTTTCAGCTGTGTGCGTATTCTGGAAAGCGGTGATACAAAGCGTAGCCTGCCTAGGAAAGAGTTGGCGTTTGCGAGATGCTGCTACTGGTGCCGCCGCTGCTGTTCTTGCGGCGGGAGTCCATACATCTACCCAGTGGGCTGTCACAGTCATATAGTCCTGACCCTGCCCTGCTCCACTTGTCCACATGTCCGTGGTTAAGTGGACATTGGGTACAGCTGCATTTTTTAGGACACTGGTGACTCTTTTTCTGAGGTCTGTGTACATTTTCGGTATCGCCTGCCTAGAGAAATGGAACCTAGATGGTATTTGGTACCGGGGACACAGTACCTCCAACAAGTCTCTAGTTGGCTCTGCAGTAATGATGGATACCGGAACCACGTTTCTCACCACCCAGGATGCCAAGGCCTCAGTTATCCGCTTTGCAGTAGGATGACTGCTGTGATATTTCATCTTCCTCGCAAAGGACTGTTGAACAGTCAATTGCTTACTGGAAGTAGTACAAGTGGGCTTACGACTTCCCCTCTGGGATGACCATCGACTCCCAGCGGCAACAACAGCAGCGCCAGCAGCAGTAGGCGTTACACGCAAGGATGCATCGGAGGAATCCCAGGCAGGAGAGGACTCGTCAGACTTGCCAGTGACATGGCCTGCAGGACTATTGGCATTCCTGGGGAAGGAGGAAATTGACACTGAGGGAGTTGGTGGGGTGGTTTGCGTGAGCTTGGTTACAAGAGGAAGGGATTTACTGGTCAGTGGACTGCTTCCGCTGTCACCCAAAGTTTTTGAACTTGTCACTGACTTATTATGAATGCGCTGCAGGTGACGTATAAGGGAGGATGTTCCGAGGTGGTTAACGTCCTTACCCCTACTTATTACAGCTTGACAAAGGGAACACACGGCTTGACACCTGTTGTCCGCATTTCTGGTGAAATACCTCCACACCGAAGAGCTGATTTTTTTGGTATTTTCACCTGGCATGTCAACGGCCATATTCCTCCCACGGACAACAGGTGTCTCCCCGGGTGCCTGACTTAAACAAACCACCTCACCATCAGAATCCTCCTGGTCAATTTCCTCCCCAGCGCCAGCAACACCCATATCCTCCTCATCCTGGTGTACTTCAACACTGACATCTTCAATCTGACTATCAGGAACTGGACTGCGGGTGCTCCTTCCAGCACTTGCAGGGGGCATGCAAATAGTGGAAGGCGCATGCTCTTCACGTCCAGTGTTGGGAAGGTCAGGCATCGCAAACGACACAATTGGACTCTCCTTGTGGATTTGGGATTTCAAAGAACGCACAGTTCTTTGCGGTGCTTTTGCCAGCTTGAGTCTTTTCAGTTTTCTAGCGAGAGGCTGAGTGCTTCCATCCTCATGTGAAGCTGAACCACTAGCCATGAACATAGGCCAGGGCCTCAGCCGTTCCTTGCCACTCCGTGTGGTAAATGGCATATTGGCAAGTTTACGCTTCTCCTCCGACAATTTTATTTTAGGTTTTGGAGTCCTTTTTTTTCTGATATTTGGTGTTTTGGATTTGACATGCTCTGTACTATGACATTGGGCATCGGCCTTGGCAGACGACGTTGCTGGCATTTCATCGTCTCGGCCATGACTAGTGGCAGCAGCTTCAGCACGAGGTGGAAGTGGATCTTGATCTTTCCCTAATTTTGGAACCTCAACTTTTTTGTTCTCCATATTTTATAGGCAGAACTAAAAGGCACCTCAGGTAAACAATGGAGATGGATGGATTGGATACTAGTATACAATTATGGACGGACTGCCACGGTTAGGTGGTATAAAAAAACCACGGTTAGGTGGTATATATTATAATAATAATACAATTATGGATGGACGGACTGCCTGCCGACTGCCGACACAGAGGTAGCCACAGCCGTGAACTACCGCACTGTACACTGGTTGATAAAGAGATAGTAGTATACTCGTAACAACTAGTATGACACTATGACGACGGTATAAAGAATGAAAAAAAAACCACGGTTAGGTGGTATATATTATAATAATAATACAATTATGGATGGACGGACTGCCTGCCGACTGCCGACACAGAGGTAGCCACAGCCGTGAACTACCGCACTGTACACTGGTTGATAAAGAGATAGTAGTATACTCGTAACAATTAGGATGACACTATGACGGTATAAAGAATGAAAAAAAAACCACGGTTAGGTGGTAGGTATATAATAATAAATAATACAATTCTGGTCGGACGGACTGCCTGCCGTGTGCCGACACAGAGGTAGCCACAGCCGTGAACTACCGCACTGTACACTGGTTGATAAAGAGATAGTAGTATACTCGTAACAATTAGGATGACACTATGACGGTATAAAGAATGAAAAAAAAACCACGGTTAGGTGGTAGGTATATAATAATAAATAATACAATTCTGGTCGGACGGACTGCCTGCCGTGTGCCGACACAGAGGTAGCCACAGCCGTGAACTACCGCACTGTACACTGGTTGATAAAGAGATAGTAGTATACTCGTAACAATTAGGATGACACTATGACGGTATAAAGAATGAAAAAAAAACCACGGTTAGGTGGTAGGTATATAATAATAAATAATACAATTCTGGTCGGACGGACTGCCTGCCGTGTGCCGACACAGAGGTAGCCACAGCCGTGAACTACCGCACTGTACACTGGTTGATAAAGAGATAGTAGTATACTCGTAACAATTAGGATGACACTATGACGGTATAAAGAATGAAAAAAAAACCACGGTTAGGTGGTAGGTATATAATAATAAATAATACAATTCTGGTCGGACGGACTGCCTGCCGTGTGCCGACACAGAGGTAGCCACAGCCGTGAACTACCGCACTGTACACTGGTTGATAAAGAGATAGTAGTATACTCGTAACAATTAGGATGACACTATGACGGTATAAAGAATGAAAAAAAAACCACGGTTAGGTGGTAGGTATATAATAATAAATAATACAATTCTGGTCGGACGGACTGCCTGCCGTGTGCCGACACAGAGGTAGCCACAGCCGTGAACTACCGCACTGTACACTGGTTGATAAAGAGATAGTAGTATACTCGTAACAATTAGGATGACACTATGACGGTATAAAGAATGAAAAAAAAACCACGGTTAGGTGGTAGGTATATAATAATAAATAATACAATTCTGGTCGGACGGACTGCCTGCCGTGTGCCGACACAGAGGTAGCCACAGCCGTGAACTACCGCACTGTACACTGGTTGATAAAGAGATAGTAGTATACTCGTAACAATTAGGATGACACTATGACGGTATAAAGAATGAAAAAAAAACCACGGTTAGGTGGTAGGTATATAATAATAAATAATACAATTCTGGTCGGACGGACTGCCTGCCGTGTGCCGACACAGAGGTAGCCACAGCCGTGAACTACCGCACTGTACACTGGTTGATAAAGAGATAGTAGTATACTCGTAACAATTAGGATGACACTATGACGGTATAAAGAATGAAAAAAAAACCACGGTTAGGTGGTAGGTATATAATAATAAATAATACAATTCTGGTCGGACGGACTGCCTGCCGTGTGCCGACACAGAGGTAGCCACAGCCGTGAACTACCGCACTGTACACTGGTTGATAAAGAGATAGTAGTATACTCGTAACAATTAGGATGACACTATGACGGTATAAAGAATGAAAAAAAAACCACGGTTAGGTGGTAGGTATATAATAATAAATAATACAATTCTGGTCGGACGGACTGCCTGCCGTGTGCCGACACAGAGGTAGCCACAGCCGTGAACTACCGCACTGTACACTGGTTGATAAAGAGATAGTAGTATACTCGTAACAATTAGGATGACACTATGACGGTATAAAGAATGAAAAAAAAACCACGGTTAGGTGGTAGGTATATAATAATAAATAATACAATTCTGGTCGGACGGACTGCCTGCCGTGTGCCGACACAGAGGTAGCCACAGCCGTGAACTACCGCACTGTACACTGGTTGATAAAGAGATAGTAGTATACTCGTAACAATTAGGATGACACTATGACGGTATAAAGAATGAAAAAAAAACCACGGTTAGGTGGTAGGTATATAATAATAAATAATACAATTCTGGTCGGACGGACTGCCTGCCGTGTGCCGACACAGAGGTAGCCACAGCCGTGAACTACCGCACTGTACACTGGTTGATAAAGAGATAGTAGTATACTCGTAACAATTAGGATGACACTATGACGGTATAAAGAATGAAAAAAAAACCACGGTTAGGTGGTAGGTATATAATAATAAATAATACAATTCTGGTCGGACGGACTGCCTGCCGTGTGCCGACACAGAGGTAGCCACAGCCGTGAACTACCGCACTGTACACTGGTTGATAAAGAGATAGTAGTATACTCGTAACAATTAGGATGACACTATGACGGTATAAAGAATGAAAAAAAAACCACGGTTAGGTGGTAGGTATATAATAATAAATAATACAATTCTGGTCGGACGGACTGCCTGCCGTGTGCCGACACAGAGGTAGCCACAGCCGTGAACTACCGCACTGTACACTGGTTGATAAAGAGATAGTAGTATACTCGTAACAATTAGGATGACACTATGACGGTATAAAGAATGAAAAAAAAACCACGGTTAGGTGGTAGGTATATAATAATAAATAATACAATTCTGGTCGGACGGACTGCCTGCCGTGTGCCGACACAGAGGTAGCCACAGCCGTGAACTACCGCACTGTACACTGGTTGATAAAGAGATAGTAGTATACTCGTAACAATTAGGATGACACTATGACGGTATAAAGAATGAAAAAAAAACCACGGTTAGGTGGTAGGTATATAATAATAAATAATACAATTCTGGTCGGACGGACTGCCTGCCGTGTGCCGACACAGAGGTAGCCACAGCCGTGAACTACCGCACTGTACACTGGTTGATAAAGAGATAGTAGTATACTCGTAACAATTAGGATGACACTATGACGGTATAAAGAATGAAAAAAAAACCACGGTTAGGTGGTAGGTATATAATAATAAATAATACAATTCTGGTCGGACGGACTGCCTGCCGTGTGCCGACACAGAGGTAGCCACAGCCGTGAACTACCGCACTGTACACTGGTTGATAAAGAGATAGTAGTATACTCGTAACAATTAGGATGACACTATGACGGTATAAAGAATGAAAAAAAAACCACGGTTAGGTGGTAGGTATATAATAATAAATAATACAATTCTGGTCGGACGGACTGCCTGCCGTGTGCCGACACAGAGGTAGCCACAGCCGTGAACTACCGCACTGTACACTGGTTGATAAAGAGATAGTAGTATACTCGTAACAATTAGGATGACACTATGACGGTATAAAGAATGAAAAAAAAACCACGGTTAGGTGGTAGGTATATAATAATAAATAATACAATTCTGGTCGGACGGACTGCCTGCCGTGTGCCGACACAGAGGTAGCCACAGCCGTGAACTACCGCACTGTACACTGGTTGATAAAGAGATAGTAGTATACTCGTAACAATTAGGATGACACTATGACGGTATAAAGAATGAAAAAAAAACCACGGTTAGGTGGTAGGTATATAATAATAAATAATACAATTCTGGTCGGACGGACTGCCTGCCGTGTGCCGACACAGAGGTAGCCACAGCCGTGAACTACCGCACTGTACACTGGTTGATAAAGAGATAGTAGTATACTCGTAACAATTAGGATGACACTATGACGGTATAAAGAATGAAAAAAAAACCACGGTTAGGTGGTAGGTATATAATAATAAATAATACAATTCTGGTCGGACGGACTGCCTGCCGTGTGCCGACACAGAGGTAGCCACAGCCGTGAACTACCGCACTGTACACTGGTTGATAAAGAGATAGTAGTATACTCGTAACAATTAGGATGACACTATGACGGTATAAAGAATGAAAAAAAAACCACGGTTAGGTGGTAGGTATATAATAATAAATAATACAATTCTGGTCGGACGGACTGCCTGCCGTGTGCCGACACAGAGGTAGCCACAGCCGTGAACTACCGCACTGTACACTGGTTGATAAAGAGATAGTAGTATACTCGTAACAATTAGGATGACACTATGACGGTATAAAGAATGAAAAAAAAACCACGGTTAGGTGGTAGGTATATAATAATAAATAATACAATTCTGGTCGGACGGACTGCCTGCCGTGTGCCGACACAGAGGTAGCCACAGCCGTGAACTACCGCACTGTACTGTGTCTGCTGCTAATATAGACTGGTTGATATTTAAAGAGATATTAGTAGTATACAACAATACTATACTGGTGGTCAGGCACTGGTCACCACTCCTGCAGCAAAAGTGTGCACTGTTAATTAATATAATTGTACTCCTGGCTCCTGCTAACAACCTGCAGTGCTCCCCAGTCTCCCCCACAATTAATTATAAGCTTTTAATTTATACATTGATGACTGTGCAGCACACTGGGCTGAGCTGAGTGCACACAGACTGAGTCACACTGTGTGACTGACTGTGCTGTGTATCGTTTTTTTTTTCAGGCAGAGAACGGATATAGCAGAGAGAAGTGAACGGATATATTATATTAAATAAAAGTTAACTAGCAACTGCACTGGTCACTGACTGTGGTAAACTAACTCTGTCTGCGACTCTGCACAATCTCTCTCTATCTAATCTATCTATCTCTATTCTAATGGAGAGGACGCCAGACACGTCCTCTCCCTATCAATCTCAATGCACGAGTGAAAATGGCGGCGACGCGCGGCTCCTTATATAGAATCCGAGTCTCGCGATAGAATCCGAGCCTCGCGAGAATCCGACAGCGTCATGATGACGTTCGGGCGCGCTCGGGTTAACCGAGCAAGGCGGGAAGATCCGAGTCGCTCGGACCCGTGAAAAAAAACATGAAGTTCGGGCGGGTTCGGATTCCGAGGAACCGAACCCGCTCATCTCTAATTATTACCCCTACAGTACATCACCCATATATTACCCCTACATCACATCACCCCTACAGTACATTACCCCTACAGTACATTACCCCTACAGTACATCACTACAGTACATCACCGCTACATCACCCCTACAGTACATCACTACAGTACATCACCCATACCTCACCCCCACTGTACATCACTACAGTACATCACCCCTACAGTACATTACCCCTACATCACCCATACCTCATCCCTACAGTACAGCAGCCCTACAGTACATCAGCCCTACATTACATCACCCCTACGTCACCCATACCTCACCCCTACAGTACATCACCCCTACATCACCCCTACAGTACATCACCCATACCTCACCCCTACAGTACATTACCCCTACATCACCCCTACAGTACATCACCCATACCTCATTCCTACAGTACATCACCCCTTCCTCACCCCTACAGTACATCACTACAGTACATCACCCCTACAGTACATTACCCCTACATTACCCCTACAGTACATTACCCCTACATTACCCCTACAGTACATTACCCCTACATCACCTCTACAGTACATCACCCCTACAGTACATTACCCCTACCTCACCCCTACAGTACATTACCCATACCTCACCCCTACAGTACATTACCCCTACCTCACCCCTACAGTACATTACCCCTACCTCACCCCTACAGTACATTACCCCTACCTCACCCCTACAGTACATTACCCCTACCTCACCCCTATATTACCCCTACAGTACATTACCCCTATATTACCCCTACAGTACATCACCCATATATTACCCCTACATCACCTCTACATCACATCACCCCTACAGTACATTACCCCTACATCACCCCTACAGTACATCACTACAGTACATCACCGCTACATCACCCATACCTCACCCCTACAGTACATCACTACAGTACATCACCCCTACATCACCCCTACTGTACATCACTACAGTTCATTACCCCTACATTACATCACCTCTACAGTACATCACCCATACCTACCCCTACATTACATCACCCCTACAGTACATCACCCCCTACATCACATCACCCCCTACATCACCTCTACAGGACATCACCCCTACATCACCTCTACAGTACATCACCCCTACAGTACATCACCCCTACATCACCTCTACAGTACATTACCACTACATCACCCATACCTCACCCTTACAGTACATCACTAAAGTACATTACCCCTACATCACCTCTACAGTACATCACCCCTACAGTACATTACCCCTACATCACCCATACCTCACCCCTACAGTACATCACACCTACAGTACATCACCCCTACAGTACATCACCCCTACATCACCTCTACAGTACATTACCCCTACATCACCCCTACAGTACATCACCCCTACATCACCTCTACAGTACATTTCCCCTACATCACCCATACCTCACCCCTACAGTACATTACCCCTACATCACCTCTACAGTACATTACCCCTACATCACCCCTACAGTACATTACCCCTACATCACCCCTACATCACCTCTACAGTACATTACCCCTACATCACCCCTACATCACCTCTACAGTACATCACCCCTACATCACCTCTACAGTACATTACCCCTACATCACCCATACCTCACACCTACAGTACATTACCCCTA
Source organism: Pseudophryne corroboree (assembly GCF_028390025.1). NCBI lineage: Eukaryota > Metazoa > Chordata > Amphibia > Anura > Myobatrachidae > Pseudophryne > Pseudophryne corroboree. Next base: position 476,464,103 of record NC_086452.1, on the reverse strand, counting down.
CATCACCTCTACAGTACATCACCCCTACATCACCCATACCTCACCCCTACAGTACATTACCCCTACATCACCACTACAGTACATCACCCCTACAGTACATTACCCCTACATCACCCATACCTCCCCCCTACAGTACATCACTACAGTACATTGCCCCTACATCACCTCTACAATACATCACCCCTACAGTACATTACCCCTACATCACCCATACCTCACCCCTGCAGTACATCACCCCTACAGTACATTACCCCTACATCACCCATACCTCACCCCTACAGTACATTACCCCTACATCACCCATACCTCACCCCTACAGTACATTACCCCTGCATCACCTGTACAGTACATCACCCCTACAGTAAATTACCCCTACATCACCCCTACAGTACATTACCCCTACATTACCCATACCTCACCCCTACAGTACATCACTACAGTACATCACCCCTACATCACCTCTACAGTACATCACCCCTACCTCACCCCTACAGTACATTACCCATACCTCACCCCTACAGTACATTACCCCTACCTCACCCCTACAGTACATTACCCCTACCTCACCCCTACAGTACATTACCCATACCTCACCCCTACAGTACATCACCCCTACAGTACATTACCCCTACATCACCCCTACAGTACATCACCCATACATCACCTCTACAGTACATCACCCCTACATCACCCCTACAGTACATCACCCCTACATCACCTCTACAGTACATTACCCCTACATCACCCATACTTCACCCCTACAGTACATTACCCCTACATCACCCATACCTCACCCCTACCGTACATCACCCCTACAGTACATTACCCCTACCTCACCCATACCTCACCCCTACAGTACATCACCCCTACAGTACATTACCCCTACATCACCCCTACAGTACATCACTACAGTACATCACCGCTACATCACCCATACCTCACCCCTACAGTACATCACCCCTACATCACCCCTACAGTACATCACCCATATCTCACACCCACTGTACATCACTACAGTACATCACCCCTACAGTACATTACCCCTACATCACCCATACCTCATCCCTTCAGTACATCACCCATACCTCACCCCTACAGTACATTACCCCTACCTCACCCCTACAGTACATTACCCCTACCTCACCCCTACAGTACATTACCCATACCTCACCCCTACGGTACATTACCCATACCTCACCCCTACGGTACATTACCCCTACCTCACCCCTACAGTACATTACCCCTACCTCACCCCTACAGTACATTACCCCTACCTCACCCCTACAGTACATTACCCATACCTCACCCCTTCAGTACATCAGCCCTACAGTACATTACCCCTACATCACCCCTACAGTACATCACCCCTACAGTACATCACCCCTACATCACCTCTACAGTACATCACCCCTACAGTACATCACCCCTTCATCACCCCTACAGTACATCACCCCTACATCACCTCTACAGTACATCACCCCTACAGTATATCACTACAGTACATCACCCCTACAGTACATTACCCCTACATCACCCCTACAGTACATTACCCCTATATCACCCCTACAGTACATTACCCCTTCACCACCCCTACAGTACATTACCCCTATATTACCCCTACAGTACATCACCCATATATTACCCTACATCACATCACCCCTACAGTACATTACCCCTACATCACCCCTACAGTACATCACCACTACATCACCCCTACAGTACATCACCCCTACATCACCTCTACAGTACATCACTAAAGTACATTACCCCTACATCACCTCTACAGTACATTACCCCTACATCACCCATACCTCACCCCTACAGTACATCACTACAGTACATCACCCCTACAGTACATCACCCCTACATCACCTCTACAGTACATTACCCCTACATCACCCATACCTCACCCCTACAGTACATTACCCCTACATCACCTCTACAGTACATTACCCCTACATCACCTCTACAGTACATCACCCCTACAGTACATTACCCCTACATCACCCCTACAGTACATTACCCCTACATCACCTCTACAGTACATCACCCCTACAGTACATTACCCCTACATCACCCATACCTCACCCCTACAGTACATTACCCCTACGTCACCTCTACAGTACATCACCCCTACATCACCCATACCTCACCCCTACAGTACATTACCCCTACATCACCTCTACAGTACATCACCCCTACAGTACATTACCCCTACATCACCCATACCTCCCCCTACAGAACATCACTACAGTACATTGCCCCTACATCACCTCTACAATACATCACCCCTACAGTACATTACCCCTACATCACCCATACAGTACATCACCCCTACAGTACATTACCCCTACATCACCCATACCTCATCCCTACAGTACAACAGCCCTACAGTACATCACCCATACCTCACCCCTACAGTACATCACCCCTTCCTCACCCCTACAGTACATCACTACAGTACATCACCCCTACAGTACATTACCCCTACAGTACATTACCCCTACATCACCCCTACAGTACATTACCCCTACATCACCCCTACAGTACATTACCCCTACCTCACCCCTACAGTACATTACCCCTACCTCACCCCTACAGTACATTACCCCTACATCACCCCTACAGTACATTACCCCTACATCACCCCTACAGTACATCACCCCTACATCACCTCTACAGTACATCACCCCTACCTCACCCCTACAGTATATCACTACAGTACATCACCCCTACAGTACATTACCCCTACATCACCCCTACAGTACATTACCCCTACAGTACATTACCCCTTCACCACCCCTACAGTTCATTACCCCTATATTACCCCTACAGTACATCACCCATATATTACCCCTACATCACATCACCCCTACAGTACATTACCCCTACATCACCCCTACAGTACATCACTACAGTACATCACCACTACATCACCCCTACATCACCTCTACAGTACATTACCACTACATCACCCCTACAGTACATCACTAAAGTACATTACCCATACATCACCTCTACAGTACATTACCCCTACATCACCCATACCTCACCCCTACAGTACATCACCCCTACATCACCCCTACAGTACATCACCCCTACAGTACATTACCCCTACATCACCCATACCTCACCCCTACAGTACATCACTACAGTACATCACCCCTACAGTACATCACCCCTACATCACCTCTACAGTACATTACCCCTACATCACCCATACCTCACCCCTACAGTACATTACCCCTACATCACCTCTACAGTACATTACCCCTACATCACCCCTACATCACCTCTACAGTACATTACCCCTACATCACCTCTACAGTACATCACCCCTACATCACCTCTACAGTACATTACCCCTACATCACCCATACCTCACCCCTACAGTACATTACCCCTACATCACCTCTACAGTACATCACCCTTACATCACCCATACCTCGCCCCTACAGTACATTACCCCTACATCACCTCTACAGTACATAACCCCTACATCACCCATACCTCCCCCCTACAGTACATCACTACAGTACATTGCCCCTACATCACCTCTACAATACATCACCCCTACAGTACATTACCCCTACATCACCCATACAGTACATCACCCCTACAGTACATTACCCCTACATCACCCATACCTCATCCCTACAGTACAACAGCCCTACAGTACATCAGCCCTACATTACATCACCCCTACGTCACCCATACCTCACCCCTACAGTACATCACCCCTACATCACCCCTACAGTACATTACCCCTACATCACCCCTACAGTACATCACCCATACCTCATCCCTACAGTACATCACCCCTTCCTCACCCCTACAGTACATCACTACAGTACATCACCCCTACAGTACATTACCCCTACAGTACATTACCCCTACATCACCTCTACAGTACATCATCCCTACAGTACATTACCCCTACCTCACCCCTACAGTACATTACCCATACCTCACCCCTACAGTACATTACCCCTACCTCACCCCTACAGTACATTACCCCTACTTCACCCCTACAGTACATTACCCCTACCTCACCCCTACAGTACATTACCCCTACCTCACCCCTACAGTACATTACCCCTACCTCACCCCTATAGTACATTACCCCTATATTACCCCTACAGTACATCACCCATATATTACCCCTACATCACCTCTACATCACATCACCCCTACAGTACATTACCCCTACATCACCCCTACAGTACATCACTACAGTACATCACCGCTACATCACCCATACCTCACCCCTACAGTACATCACTACAGTACATCACCCCTACATCACCCCCACTGTACATCACTACAGTTCATTACCCCTACATTACATCACCTCTACAGTACATCACCCATACCTACCCCTACATTACATCACCCCTACAGTACATCACCCCCTACATCACATCACCCCCTACATCACCTCTACAGAACATCACCCCTGCATCACCTCTACAGGACATCACCGCTACCTCACCTCTACAGGACATCACCCCTACCTCACCCCTACAGTACATCACCCCTACATCACCTCTACAGTACATTACCACTACATCACCCCTACAGTACATTACCCCTACCTCACCCGTACAGTACATTACCCATACCTCACCCCTACAGTACATTACCTCTACCTCACCCCTACAGTACATTACCCCTACCTCACCCGTACAGTACATTACCCATACCTCATCCCTACAGTACATTACCCCTACCTCACCCCTACAGTACATTACCCCTACCTCACCCCTACAGTACATTACCCCTACCTCACCCCTACAGTACATTACCCCTACCTCACCCCTATAGTACATTACCCCTATATTACCCCTACAGTACATCACCCATATATTACCCCTACATCACCTCTACATCACATCACCCCTACAGTACATTACCTCTACATCACCCCTACAGTACATCACCGCTACATCACCCATACCTCACCCCTACAGTACATCACTACAGTACATCACCCCTACATCACCCCCACTGTACACCACTACAGTTCATTACCCCTACATTACATCACCTCTACAGTACATCACCCATACCTACCCCTACATTACATCACCCCTACAGTACATCACCCCCTACATCACATCACCCCCTACATCACCTCTACAGGACATCACCCCTACCTCACCCCTACAGTACATCACCCCTACATCACCTCTACAGTACATTACCACTACATCACCCATACCTCACCCTTACAGTACATCACTAAAGTACATTACCCCTACATCACCTCTACAGTACATCACCCCTACAGTACATTACCCCTACATCACCCATACCTCACCCCTACAGTACATCACACCTACAGTACATCACCCCTACAGTACATCACCCCTACATCACCTCTACAGTACATTACCCCTACATCACCCCTACAGTACATCACCCCTACATCACCTCTACAGTACATTTCCCCTACATCACCCATACCTCACCCCTACAGTACATTACCCCTACATCACCTCTACAGTATATCACCCCTACATCACCCATACCTCACCCCTACAGTACATTACCCCTACATCACCTCTACAGTACATCATCCCTACAGTACATTACCCCTACATCACCCATACCTCCCCCCTACAGTACATCACTACAGTACATTGCCCCTACATCACCTCTACAATACATCACCCCTACAGTACATTACCCCTACATCACCCATACCTCACCCCTACAGTACATTACCCCTACATCACCCATACCTCACCCCTACAGTACATTACCCCTACATCACCCATACCTCACCCCTACAGTACATTACCCCTGCATCACCTGTACAGTACATCACCCCTACAGTAAATTACCCCTACAGTACATCACCCCTACATCACCCATACCTCACCCCTACAGTACATCACTACAGTACATCACCCCTACATCACCTCTACAGTACATCACCCCTACAGTACATCACCCCTACCTCACCCCTACAGTACATTACCCATACCTCACCCCTACAGTACATTACCCCTACCTCACCCCTACAGTACATTACCCATACCTCACCCCTACAGTACATCACCCCTACAGTACATTACCCCTACATCACCCCTACAGTACATCACTACAGTACATCACCGCTACATCACCCATACCTCACCCCTACAGTACATCACTACAGTACATCACCCCTACATCACCCCCACTGTACATCACTACAGTTCATTACCCCTATATCACCTCTACAGTACATCACCCCTACATCACCTCTACAGTACATTACCACTACATCACCCCTACAGTACATCACTAAAGTACATTACCCCTACATCACCTCTACAGTACATTACCCCTACATCACCCATACCTCACCCCTACAGTACATCACCCCTACAACACCCCTACAGTACATCACCCCTACAGTACATTACCCCTACATCACCCATACCTCACCCCTACAGTACATCACTACAGTACATCACCCCTACAGTACATCACCCCTACATCACCTCTACAGTACATTACCCCTACATCACCCATACCTCACCCCTACAGTACATTACCCCTACATCACCTCTACAGTACATTACCCCTACATCACCTCTACAGTACATCACCCCTACAGTACATTACCCCTACATCACCCATACCTCACCCCTACAGTACATTACCCCTACATCACCTCTACAGTACATCACCCCTACAGTATATTACCCCTACATCACCCATACCTCACCCCTACAGTACATTACCCCTACGTCACCTCTACAGTACATCACCCCTACATCACCCATACCTCACCCCTACAGTACATTACCCCTACATCACCTCTACAGTACATCACCCCTACAGTACATTACCCCTACATCACCCATACCTCCCCCCTACAGAACATCACTACAGTACATTGCCCCTACATCACCTCTACAATACATCACCCCTACAGTACATTACCCCTTCATCACCCATACAGTACATCACCCCTACAGTACATTACCCCTACATCACCCATACCTCATCCCTACAGTACAACAGCCCTACAGTACATCAGCCCTACATTACATCACCCCTACGTCACCCATACCTCGCCCCTACAGTACATCACCCCTACAGTACATCACCCATACCTCACCCCTACAGTACATTACCCCTACATCACCCCTACAGTACATTACCCATACCATATCCCTACAGTACATCACCCCTTCCTCACCCCTACAGTACATCACTACAGTACATCACCCCTACAGTACATTACCCCTACATTACCCCTACAGTACATTACCCCTACATCACCTCTACAGTACATCACCCCTACAGTACATTACCCCTACCTCACCCCTACAGTACATTACCCATACCTCACCCCTACAGTACATTACCCCTACCTCACCCCTACAGTACATTACCCCTACCTCACCCCTACACTACATTACCCCTACATCACCCCTACAGTACATCACCCCTACATCACCTCTACAGTACATCACCCCTACCTCACCCCTACAGTATATCACTACAGTACATCACCCCTACAGTACATTACCCCTACATCACCCCTACAGTACATTACCCCTACATCACCCCTACAGTACATTACCCCTTCACCACCCCTACAGTTCATTACCCCTATATTACCCCTACAGTACATCACCCATATATTACCCCTACATCACATCACCCCTACAGTACATTACCCCTACATCACCCCTACAGTACATCACTACAGTACATCACCACTACATCACCCCTACAGTACATCACCCCTACATCACCTCTACAGTACATTACCACTACATCACCCCTACAGTACATCACTAAAGTACATTACCCATACATCACCTCTACAGTACATTACCCCTACATCACCCATACCTCACCCCTACAGTACATCACCCCTACATCACCCCTACAGTACATCACCCCTACAGTACATTACCCCTACATCACCCATACCTCACCCCTACAGTACATCACTACAGTACATCACCCCTACAGTACATCACCCCTACATCACCTCTACAGTACATTACCCCTACATCACCCATACCTCACCCCTACAGTACATTACCCCTACATCACCTCTACAGTACATTACCCCTACATCACCTCTACAGTACATTACCCCTACATCACCTCTACAGTACATCACCCCTACATCACCTCTACAGTACATTACCCCTACATCACCCATACCTCACCCCTACAGTACATTACCCCTACATCACCTCTACAGTACATTACCCCTACATCACCTCTACAGTACATTACCCCTACATCACCTCTACAGTACATTACCCCTACATCACCTCTACAGTACATCACCCCTACATCACCTCTACAGTACATTGCCCCTACATCACCTCTACAATACATCACCCCTACAGTACATTACCCCTACATCACCCATACAGTACATCACCCCTACAGTACATTACCCCTACATCACCCATACCTCATCCCTACAGTACAACAGCCCTACAGTACATCAGCCCTACATTACATCACCCCTACGTCACCCATACCTCACCCCTACAGTACATCACCCCTACATCACCCCTACCGTACATCACCCATACCTCACCCCTACAGTACATTACCCATACATCACCCCTACAGTACATCACCCATACCTCATCCCTACAGTACATCACCCCTTCCTCACCCCTACAGTACATCACTACAGTACATCACCCCTACAGTACATTACCCCTACATCACCTCTACAGTACATCACCCCTACAGTACATTACCCCTACCTCACCCCTACAGTACATTACCCCTACCTCACCCCTACAGTACATTACCCCTACTTCACCCCTACAGTACATTACCCCTACCTCACCCCTACAGTACATTACCCCTACCTCACCCCTATAGTACATTACCCCTATATTACCCCTACAGTACATCACCCACATATTACCCCTACATCACATCACCCCTACAGTACATTACCCCTACATCACCCCTACAGTACATCACTACAGTACATCACCGCTACATCACCCATACCTCACCCCTACAGTACATCACTACAGTACATCACCCCTACATCACCCCCACTGTACATCACTACAGTTCATTACCCCTACATTACATCACCTCTACAGTACATCACCCATACCTACCCCTACATTACATCACCCCTACAGTACATCACCCCCTACATCACATCACCCCCTACATCACCTCTACAGAACATCACCCCTACATCACCTCTACAGGACATCACCCCTACCTCACCTCTACAGGACATCACCCCTACCTCACCCCTACAGTACATCACCCCCTACATCACCTCTACAGTACATTACCACTACATCACCCCTACAGTACATTACCCCTACCTCACCCGTACAGTACATTACCCATACCTCACCCCTACAGTACATTACCCCTACCTCACCCCTACAGTACATTACCCCTACCTCACCCGTACAGTACATTACCCATACCTCATCCCTACAGTACATTACCCCTACCTCACCCCTACAGTACATTACCCCTACCTCACCCCTACAGTACATTACCCCTACCTCACCCCTATAGTACATTACCCCTATATTACCCCTACAGTACATCACCCATATATTACCCCTACATCACATCACCCCTACAGTACATTACCCCTACATCACCCCTACAGTACATCACTACAGTACATCACCGCTACATCACCCATACCTCACCCCTACAGTACATCACTACAGTACATCACCCCTACATCACCCCCACTGTACATCACTACAGTTCATTACCCCTACATTACATCACCTCTACAGTACATCACCCATACCTACCCCTACATTACATCACCCCTACAGTACATCACCCCCTACATCACATCACCCCCTACATCACCTCTACAGGACATCACCCCTACCTCACCCCTACAGTACATCACCCCTACATCACCTCTACAGTACATTACCACTACATCACCCATACCTCACCCTTACAGTACATCACTAAAGTACATTACCCCTACATCACCTCTACAGTACATCACCCCTACAGTACATTACCCCTACATCACCCATACCTCACCCCTACAGTACATCACACCTACAGTACATCACCCCTACATCACCCCTACAGTACATCACCCCTACATCACCTCTACAGTACATTACCCCTACATCACCCCTACAGTACATCACCCCTACATCACCTCTACAGTACATTGCCCCTACATCACCCATACCTCACCCCTACAGTACATTACCCCTACATCACCTCTACAGTACATCACCCCTACATCACCCATACCTCACCCCTACAGTACATTACCCCTACATCACCTCTACAGTACATCACCCCTACAGTACATTACCCCTACATCACCCATACCTCCCCCCTACAGTACATCACTACAGTACATTGCCCCTACATCACCTCTACAATACATCACCCCTACAGTACATTACCCCTACATCACCCATACCTCACCCCTACATTACATCACCCCTACAGTACATTACCCCTACATCACCCATACCTCACCCCTACAGTACATTACCCCTACATCACCCATACCTCACCCCTACAGTACATTACCCCTGCATCACCTGTACAGTACATCACCCCTACAGTAAATTACCCCTACAGTACATCACCCCTACAGTACATTACCCCTACATCACCCATACCTCACCCCTACAGTACATCACCCCTACAGTACATCACCCCTACCTCACCCCTACAGTACATTACCCATACCTCACCCCTACAGTACATTACCCCTACTTCACCCCTACAGTACATTACCCATACCTCACCCCTACAGTACATCACCCCTACAGTACATTACCCCTACATCACCCCTACAGTACATCACTACAGTACATCACCGCTACATCACCCATACCTCACCCCTACAGTACATCACTACAGTACATCACCCCTACATCACCCCCACTGTACATCACTACAGTTCATTACCCCTATATCACCTCTACAGTACATCACCCCTACATCACCCCTACAGTACATCACCCCTACATCACCTCTACAGTACATTACCCCTACATCACCCATACTTCACCCCTACAGTACATTACCCCTACATCACCCATACCTCACCCCTACCGTACATCACCCCTACAGTACATTACCCCTGCCTCACCCATACCTCACCCCTACAGTACATCACCCCTACATCACCCCTACAGTACATCACCCCTACAGTACATCACCCCTACATCACCCCTACAGTACATCACCCCTACAGTACATCACCCCTACAGTACATCACTACAGTACATCACCGCTACATCACCCATACCTCACCCCTACAGTACATCACTACAGTACATCACCCCTACATCACCCCTACAGTACATCACCCATACCTCACCCCCACTGTACATCACTACAGTACATCACCCCTACAGTACATTACCCCTACATCACCCATACCTCATCCCTACAGTACATCACCCCTACGTCACTCATACCTCACCCCTACAGTACATCACCCCTACATCACCCCTACCGTACATCACCCATACCTCACCCCTACAGTACATTACCCCTACATCACCCCTACAGTACATCACCCATACCTCATCCCTACAGTACATCACCCCTTCCTCACCCCTACAGTACATTACTACAGTACATCACCCCTACAGTACATTACCCCTACAGTACATTACCCATACCTCACCCCTACGGTACATTACCCCTACCTCACCCCTACAGTACATTACCCCTACCTCACCCCTACAGTACATTACCCATACCTCACCCCTACAGTACATTACCCCTACCTCACCCCTACAGTACATTACCCCTACCTCACCCCTACAGTACATTACCCATACCTCACCCCTACAGTACATCAGCCCTACAGTACATTACCCCTACATCACCCCTACAGTACATCACCCCTACAGTACATCACCCCTTCATCACCCCTACAGTACATCACCCCTACATCACCTCTACAGTACATCACCCCTACCTCACCCCTACATTATATCACTACAGTACATCACCCCTACAGTACATTACCCCTACATCACCCCTACAGTACATTACCCCTACATTACCCCTACAGTACATTACCCCTTCACCACCCCTACAGTTCATTACCACTATATTACCCCTACAGTACATCACCCATATATTACCCCTACATCACATCACCCCTACAGTACATCACCCCTACATCACCCCTACAGTACATCACCCCTACAGTACATCACCCCTACAGTACATCACTACAGTACATCACCGCTACATCACCCATACCTCACCCCTACAGTACATCACTACAGTACATCACCCCTACATCACCCCTACAGTACATCACCCATACCTCACCCCCACTGTACATCACTACAGTACATCACCCCTACAGTACATTACCCCTACATCACCCATACCTCATCCCTACAGTACATCACCCCTACGTCACTCATACCTCACCCCTACAGTACATCACCCCTACATCACCCCTACCGTACATCACCCATACCTCACCCCTACAGTACATTACCCCTACATCACCCCTACAGTACATCACCCATACCTCATCCCTACAGTACATCACCCCTTCCTCACCCCTACAGTACATTACTACAGTACATCACCCCTACAGTACATTACCCCTACAGTACATTACCCATACCTCACCCCTACGGTACATTACCCCTACCTCACCCCTACAGTACATTACCCCTACCTCACCCCTACAGTACATTACCCATACCTCACCCCTACAGTACATTACCCCTACCTCACCCCTACAGTACATTACCCCTACCTCACCCCTACAGTACATTACCCATACCTCACCCCTACAGTACATCAGCCCTACAGTACATTACCCCTACATCACCCCTACAGTACATCACCCCTACAGTACATCACCCCTTCATCACCCCTACAGTACATCACCCCTACATCACCTCTACAGTACATCACCCCTACCTCACCCCTACAGTATATCACTACAGTACATCACCCCTACAGTACATTACCCCTACATCACCCCTACAGTACATTACCCCTACATTACCCCTACATCGCCCCTACAGTACATTACCCCTACAGTACATTACCCCTTCACCACCCCTACAGTTCATTACCACTATATTACCCCTACAGTACATCACCCATATATTACCCCTACATCACATCACCCCTACAGTACATTACCCCTACAGTACATCACTACAGTACATCACCACTACATCACCCATACCTCACCCCTACAGTACATCACCCCTACAGTACATCACCCATACCTCACCCCCACTGTACATCACTACAGTACATCACCCCTACAGTACATTACCCCTACATCACCCATACCTCAGCCCTACAGTACATCAGCCCTACATTACATCACCCCTACGTCACCCATACCTCACCCCTACAGTACATCACCCCTACCTCACCCCTACAGTACATTACCCCTACATCACCCCTACAGTACATCACCCATACCTCACCCCTACAGTACATCACCCCTTCCTCACCCCTACAGTACATCACTACAGTACATCACTACAGTACATCACCCCTACAGTACATCACCCCTACAGTACATTACCCCTACAGTACATTACCCCTACCTCACCCCTACAGTACATTACCCCTACCTCACCCCTACAGTACATCACCCCTACCTCACCCCTACAGTACATTACCCCTATATTACCCCTACAGTACATCACCCATATATTACCTCTACATCACCTCTACATCACATCACCCCTACAGTACATTACCCCTACATCACCCCTACAGTACATCACTGCTAAATCACCCATACCTCTCCCCTACAGTACATCACCCCTACATCACCCCCACTGTACATCACTACAGTACATCACCCCTGCAGTACATCACCCCTACAGTACATTACCCCTACAGTACATTACCCCTACCTCACCCCTACAGTACATTACCCCTACCTCACCCCTACAGTACATTACCCATACCTCACCCCTACAGTACATTACCCCTACGTCACCCCTACAGTACATTACCCCTACCTCACCCCTACAGTACATTACCCATATATTACCCCTACAGTACATCACCCATATATTACCCCTACATCACCTCTACATTACATCACCCCTACAGTACATTACCCCTACATCACCCCTACAGTACATCACTACAGTACATCACCGCTACATCACCCATACCTCACCCCTACAGTACATCACTACAGTACATCACCCCTACAGTACATTACCCCTACATCACCCATACCTCATCCCTACAGTACATCAGCCCTACATTACATCACCCCTACGTCACCCATACCTCACCCCTACAGTACATCACCCCTACATCACCCCTACAGTACATCACCCCTACCTCACCCCTACAGTACATTACCCCTACATCACCCCTACAGTACATCACCCCTTCCTCACCCCTACAGTACATCACCCCTACAGTACATCACCCCTACCTCACCCCTACAGTACATTACCCCTACATCACCCCTACAGTACATCACCCCTTCCTCACCCCTACAGTACATCACCCCTACAGTACATTACCCCTACATTACCCCTACAGTACATTACCCCTACATCACCTCTACAGTACATTACCCCTACATTACCCCTACAGTACATTACCCCTACCTCACCCCTACAGTACATTACCCCTACATTACCCCTACAGTACATTACCCCTACCTCACCCCTACAGTACATTACCCATACCTCACCCCTACAGTACATTACCCCTACCTCACCTCTACAGTACATTACCCCTACCTCACCCCTACAGTACATTACCCCTACCTCACCCCTACAGTACATTACCCCTACAGTACTTCACCCATATATTACCCCTACATCACCTCTACATCACATCACCCCTACAGTACATTACCCCTACATCACCCCTACAGTACATCACCGCTACATCACCCATACCTCACCCCTACAGTACATCACCCCTACATCACCCCCACTGTACATCACTACAGTACATCACCCCTACAGTACATTACCCCTACATCACCCATACCTCATCCCTACAGTACATCAGCCCTACAGTACATCAGCCCTACATTACATCACCCCTACGTCACCCATACTTCACCCCTACAGTACATCACCCCTACATCACCCCTACAGTACATCACCCATACCTCACCCCTACAGTACATCACCCCTACCTCACCCCTACTGTACATTACCCCTACATAACCCCTACAGTACATCACCCATACCTCACCCCTACAGTACATCACCCCTTCCTCACCCCTACAGTACATCACCCCTACAGTACATTACCCCTACATTACCCATACAGTACATTACCCTACATCACCTCTACAGTACATTACCCCTACAGTACATTACCCCTACATTACCCCTACAGTACATTACCCCTACCTCACATTACCCATACCTCACCCCTACAGTACATTACTTATACCTCACCCCTACAGTACATTACCCATACCTCACCCCTACAGTACATTACCCCTACCTCACCCCTACAGTACATTACCCCTACCTCACCCCTACAGTACATTACCCATACCTCACCCCTACAGTACATCACCCCTACAGTACATCACCCCTTCATCACCCCTACAGTACATCACCCCTACATCACCTCTACAGTACATCACCCCTACCTCACCCCTACAGTATATCACTGCAGTACATCACCCCTACATCACCCCTACAGTACATTACCCATACATCACCCCTACAGTACATTACCCCTACACCACCCCTACAGTACATCACCCCTATATTACCCCTACAGTATATCACCCCTACAGTACATCACCCATATATTACCCCTA
Source organism: Pseudophryne corroboree (assembly GCF_028390025.1). NCBI lineage: Eukaryota > Metazoa > Chordata > Amphibia > Anura > Myobatrachidae > Pseudophryne > Pseudophryne corroboree. The sequence goes on along the minus strand of NC_086452.1, from coordinate 476,448,319 downwards.
CATCACCTCTACATCACATCACCCGTACAGTACATTACCCCTACACAACCCCTACAGTACATTACCCATACCTCACCCCTACAGTACATCACCCCTACTTCACCCCTGCAGTACATTACCCATACATTACCCCTACAGTACATCACCCCTACATTACCCCTGCAGTACATCACCCATACTTCACCCCTACAGTACATCACCCATATCTCACCCCTACAGTACATCACTACATCACCCCTACAGTACATCACCCCTACAGTACATCACCCATATCTCACCCCTACAGTACATCACTACAGTACATTACCCCTACAGTACATCACCCCTACAGTACATTACCCCTACAGTACATCACCCATACCTCACCCCTACAGTACATCACCCCTACCTCACCCCTACAGTACGTTACCCCTACCTCACCCCTACAGTACATTACCCCTACCTCACCCCTACAGTACATTACCCCTACCTCACCCCTACAGTACATTACCCCTACCTCACCCCTACAGTACATCACCCATATCTCACCCCTACAGTACATCACTACAGTACATCACCCCTACAGTACATTTCCCCTACATCACATCACCCATACCTCACCCCTACAGTACATCACCCCTACCTCACCCCTACAGTACATTACCCCTACCTCACCCCTACAGTACATTACCCCTACCTCACCCCTACAGTACATCACCCCTACCTCACCCCTACAGTTCATCACCCCTACAGTACATTACCCCTATATTACCCCTACAGTACATCACGCCTTTCACTTGTATGTGTGGGATTTGCGTGCGCAGCGCATTGCTCCGGATGGAAGGATTTGACACCACTCCTGCTTGTACTGATTCCTACGACTGCTGATTATTGGGGCGGTAATAACCAGGAATCGCCATCAGACCTTCCAGCACTAGATATATTTGGTCTTCAACAGAGTAGAATGGGTAAAAGGAAATAAAAAATCCTGTTCTCCCTGAGATCTCTGTATTAGGTCCCACGTTACCTTGTAAGAGTCCTGTCATTTATAGAAAGCCTGGACACTAACACTAGTCTCAATAGTTATACTATAGGGGGCACCGCAGCCACTATCACCCCTTTCACACCGCCGCAAAAACCTGGGTTATTGCTGGGTTAATCTGGGTCGTGGCTCGTGTGAAAGGGTTAATCCAAGTCCGGGTCCCGCTCACTGCATAGGGAGAGCGGCAGTCCCAGCGTTTGGATACCGGGTTCAGTGACGCAGGCTGGACCGCGGTATGAATGGGGTATAACTGGCTACAAGAAGTCAGTGAAAGGATGGAACTGGTGACTGATGTGTAAGCGGATGGCTGACCTTGGCATTGGCATAACAGGAGATGAGTGTGCAATCAGGAGACGCCATTACTGATGTTATGCACTGTGGTTGTCACCCGACCCACGTACAGGAATGTGGACGTGGCCTCACAGCGTAGACAGGCGTGTTACCTACAAACATAATAATCTGCTTTACACTTTCACCTGTACAGAAGCCACAGAACCGGTTTGTGCAGGGACTGGAGGAGAGGGGCGGTAGTGAATGCTGCTATTCTAAAGGAAATTGCAGAGGAGACTCAGGGGAGAGGTATCAGACCTGGCGGAGAGAAAGTAAAGAACGGACTATATAACATGTTATTAAATTAGTCAATTATTATTTTATCAGAAAAATGTTTTCAGACAGCGGTGGTGTGTTGGGGGCTAGAGAGCCGCCTGCGGCACGCTGAGGCACCCCCCGGCACTCGGATACCTCCTGGTTCTGGCAGCCAGCAACCTCAGCGTGACATCATAGAGTAACACGTTCACAGGGCAGGGCCAGCGCAGGGATTCTCGCCCTGATAGGGCCTTGACTTCACCCGCAGGAACAGACCGCGCCACTCAGTCAGTGGCTAATTAAATCTGCCCCAAGGACTGTAGCAAGAAACTGCTCACCTGACCGCTAGCACACCTGACCGCTAGCACACCTGACCGCCAGCACACCTGACCGCCAGCACACCTGACTGCTAGCACACCTGACCGCTAGCAGGCTTTAGTGTCAGGTCCATTTACATGCATTATAGTAGTGTTACAGACATATGAGAAACGCATGCATTTAATAACAGTGGCGGGGCTGTATTAATGTGTGTAGGGCCTAAGGGCAACTAACTTGTGGAGGCCCTTACCAATGAATTGACAATAGCATATGCTGATGTTACTAGAAAGCATAACACATAAGGAGTAGGACTACCAGCAGTGGCGGACATACATTTTTGGGACCCTGAAGCTTGAACTGTTATTGGGGTCCCTCAGCAACAATAGTGCAACATCCAACAAGGGGCCTAATTCGCTGTTGTGCGAAATCACTCAGCGGGCGATTATCGAAGGACTGCGCATGAGTATGTACCGCAATACGCAGGAGCGAGCCCAAACAGCGACAGAATGGTGCAAACATTTTGATCGCTGGGCGTACGCAAGTTGATTGACAGGATACTGGCGTTTGTGGGTGGTAACTGGCCGTTTTCTGGGAGTGTCAGGAAAAACGCAGGCGTTCCCAAGCGTTATCAGTGCGGGTGTGTGACGTCATCTCCGGCCCCGATCAGCCTGATTTTACCACACTGTAGGAGTAAGCCCTGGGCTACGCACACACTGCACACACTGGAAAATCATTGGATGGTGAGTGAGTTGATCGCAGACTGCTGCAAAAGCACAGAGGACCAATCAGGTCTGAATTAGGCCAAAGGTCCAAAGGACCATACTGCACTTGCAAGAAGCGCACACCCCGCTCAACGCCAGCACGATGACCCTATTACACGCCTCCGTGTCCTGGGCTCATCTCTCATTGCTCCCAGCCTCCTTCCTGGGACCGGCCCTCTCAGCTTCCGCCATTCCCGGGAACGTCACACAGAGAAATTCTACAGGCTGACCGGAATTGTAGTGTAAAACGGATACACGTTTCATGCTATTTACAGAGGTGGACTACAACTCCCAGCAGCTCCTGCGGTACCAAGCGACGCGCATCCACGCTGTAATAGCAGCTACACTGTACTAGAAGCCTGGTGTCATGGTGATACTGGTGACCAGCTATAACCATACAGTAATCTCACTACTGTGTCCTTACCCCTAACCCTGAGCTCTATACTGCACACTTACCCGCTAACCCTGCGCTCTATACTGCACACTTACCCGCTAACCCTGCGCTCTATACTGCACACTTACCCTCTAACCCTGCGCTCTATACTGCACACTTACCCGCTAACCCTGCGCTCTATACTGCACACTTACCCGCTAACCCTGTGCTCTATACTGCACACTTACCCGCTAACCCTGCGCTCTATACTGCACACTTACCCGCTAACCCTGCGCTCTATTCTGCACACTTACCCGCTAACCCTGCGCTCTATTCTGCACACTTACCCGCTAACCCTGCGCTCCATACTGCACACTTACCCGCTAACCCTGCGCTCTATACTGCACACTTACCCGCTATCCCTGCGCTCTATACTGCACACTTACCCGCTAACCCTGCGCTCTATACTGCACACTTACCCTTTAACCCTGCACTATATACTGGACACTTACCCACTAACCCTGCACTATATACTGCACACTTACCCCCTAACCCTGCACTCTATACTGGACACTTACCCCCTAACCCTGCACTCTATACTGCACACTTACCCCCTAACCCTGCACTCTATACTTGACACTTACCCCCTAACCCTGCACTCTATACTGGACACTTACCCCCTAACCCTGCGCTCTATACTGCACACTTACCCCCTAACCCTGCGCTCTATACTGCACACTTACCCCCTAACCCTGCGCTCTATACTGCACACTTACCCACTAACCCTGCGCTCTATACTGGACACTTACCCACTAACCCTGCGCTCTATACTGCACACTTACCCACTAACCCTGCGCTCTATACTGGACACTTACCCGCTAATCCTGCGCTATATACTGCACACTTACCCACTAACCCTGCACTCTATACTGGACACTTACCCGCTAACCCTGCGCTATATACTGGACACTTACCCACTAACCCTGCACTCTATACTGGACACTTACCCGCTAACCCTGCGCTATATACTGGACACTTACCCACTAACCCTGCACTCTATACTGGACACTTACCCGCTAACCCTGCGCTCTATACTGTACACTTACCACCTAACCCTGCGCTCTATACTGCACACTTACCCACTAACCCTGCGCTCTGTACTGCACACTTGCCTCCTAACCCTGCGCTCTGTACTGCACACTTACCCCCTAACCCTGCACTCTATACTGGACACTTACCCCCTAACCCTGCACTCTATACTGCACACTTACCCCCTAACCCTGCGCTCTATACTGCACACTTACCCCCTAACCCTGCGCTCTATACTGCACACTTACCCCCTAACCCTGCGCTCTATACTGGACACTTACCCGCTAACCCTGCACACTTATCCCCTAACCCTGCACATATACTGGACACTTACCCCCTAACCCTGCGCTCTATACTGCACACTTACCCCCTAACCCTGCACTCTATACTGCACACTTACCCTCTAACCCTGCGCTCTATACTGCACACACACCCTAACCCTGCACTCTATACTGGACACTTACCCGCTAACCCTGCACTCTATAGTGGACACATACCCGCTAACCCTGCACTCTATACTGCACACTTACCCCCTAACCCTGCATGCTATACTGCACACTTACCCTCTAACCCTGCGCTCTATACTGCACACTTACCCCCTAACCCTGCACGCTATACTGCACACTTACCCTCTAACCCTGCACGCTATACTGCACACTTACCCTCTAACCCTGCGCTCTATACTGCACACTTACCCTCTAACCCTGCACGCTATACTCTATACTCTATGTGGGTAATTCAGACCTGATCGCTAGGGTGCGTTTTCTCACAGCCTGCGATCAGGTCTGAACTGCGTATGCACTGCAATGCGCAGGCGCGTTGCACGGGTACAAAGCGTATTGCTACTCAGCGATGGTTTTGTGTAATGGCTCCGTTTGCATGGGCGTTTGCAAGGAGATTGACAGGAAGAGGGTGTTTGTGGGTGGCAACTGACCGTTTTCAGGAAGGGGTTGGAAAAACGTAGGTGTGTCCATGCGTTTGCAGGGCAGGTGTCTGACGTCAATTCCGGTACCGGACAGACTGAAGTGATCGCAGCGGCTGAGTAAGTCCTGGGCTGCGCAGAGACTGCACAAAATCTGTTTGTACAGCTCTGCTACATATGCGATCGCACACTTACACAGAGAAAATACACTCCCCTATGGGCGGCGACTATCTGATTGCAGCAGTGCAAAAATCGCCTGCTAGCGATCAGGTCTGAATTAGACTCTGTGTGGTCAGCCCAGTAGCCTTGCTTCCACACTGAGCACATCGCAGGAATGGAGCCCGAGACCCTGTGGGTGTTTCACAGATGTAATCGCATTTTACTATGTGTTTCTGGCCGCCAAGTTGCGCCCAGATCATTTTGCAAATGCAATTAATAATAAATGGGCCCCCTCACTTATTTACAATATATTGCACGTTACATTTCCAAATATGAGGGTGCAAGTGTACAGTTTGCAGGGGGGCGCCGAATGCCCTAGCACCAGCCCTGTTCTCCCTTATGCAGGAGCGACATTTGGTGCCGGAACCTCCCGGGATTGGGATCTACTTCAATATATTCCACTGACGACTATGGGGCCAATTCAGTAAGGATAGCGGATGCTGCTAATCAGCAGAATTTGCTATCCTTTAGCACGCATGCTGACTGGCGCCTCCCCCCCTGCTACAAGCAGAAATTGCTTTTGCTTCGCAATTTCTGCTTGCTTGCAGAAATTAAGGATGACTCCTGCCGGCGCAGCTTAGCATTTTTCCTGTCACAGCGGCTTCGTGTGACGTCATGCAGCCGCCACGACTGCACCCCCGACACGCCCCCGTTCGCACGTACCAGCCCACCGATTCGGCTGGCACGCCCCCGCAACGCTCCGTTTCCTCCCAGAAAATGGAGAGTTGCCGCCCCCCTCCCGCCCCTCCACCGCCTCTGCCTGATTGACAGGCGGAGGCAAAAACATTTTCTGTGGCCCCCCCCACCTCAGCAAAAATTCCGTGCGAATCGCTACTTGCGATTTTTACTGAATTTGCCCCTAAATTATCTTCTAAACAAATCTGTTTTGATATTAATGTTACAGAGCGATGTTTACAGTGTGACATGTCTGACACAGTGCAGCTGACGGTAACAGGAAGCCCTGTGTTTACTTCTACACAGAGAATTATTTTCTTACGGTTCCACTAATAATACTAATCCTACTACACATTAATGCCCCTTCCAGACGCACGCCACGGAAAAACCACCGATCCCCCCGGGCCTATGCTCTGAGACACCTTCACACTACACCTCAGACCCAGGTAATTCCTGAGTCACCCCCTTCAGACATAAGCCGGGTCTGTCCTGGCATTTATAGGGGGCGCTTCTTGAGGTCATTCAAAGGTGGGGACCTTCAGTTTGTTAACGACCTGTTGCTGAGTTTTCTTCACACTATACCTCTCTATAGCTGGACTGCAGAAGCGGGGCTACAGCTGTTGGGGGCTTCTCAGACCCCCATTCCCGCTGCAACAACATTTGTTGATTTATCAAATCAATTTTCTATTTCTCAGTCTCGGGGGGGATGCAGCTAAAATAAATAGCAACGCGGTTTTTAACAGCTAAAAATAGTGTCTGTATAAAACTGTGAATTAGTGTGTGGTAGTGACAGAAAGCAGAACGCAGGGTGACGTCACAGGCAGAGGACGTGGGGTTAATACATCACGCAAGGCTTACTGCACACAGCAATGTCTGATCCTCTGCGGTTATACAGCAAACCTCAGAGAGGAGACATTAGGGGATTAACCGGCAGAGAGAGGCGGCTCTTACGGAGATTTCTTTTTTTTAATGTAAACTGTTTTTATTGCGACAATAGACTTACAAGTTAAACAACAAATGTCTGATAATAGAAAACAGAATCATTGCAGAGCAAACATAGCAATAAATCACAACTAGGGGGTAAATTTACTAAGATTCGTATTTTCCCGTTTGAGGTCAAAGTTCAATCACGAATGACATCGCAAGTGTAAATTTGCAACTTTTTGAATATATTACGGCTAATTTACTAAGCTGTCGTATTCTGCATTTTCTGTTTTACCGATGTCGATGTCATTCGGTTTTTTTGGCAGTGTTTTACGTGAGTGACTTGTAAAACACTGCCGACTTTAATACAATGAATCTCGGCCGGATCTGAGAGATCTGTGCTGGGCTTCATTGTGCACTTTAAAAAAAAAAAAAATCAGTGTTAAATTTAAAAAAAAAAAATGCGTGGGGTCCCCCCTGCTAAGCAAAACCAGCCTCGGGCTCTTTGAGCCGGCCCTGGTTGCAAAAATATGGGGGGTAAAATGATAGAGGTTCCCCCATATTTCAACAACCAGCACCGGGCTCTGCGCCTGGTCCTGGTTCCAAAAATACGGGGGACAAAAAGCGTAGGGGTCCCCCGTATTTCTGAAACCAGCACCGGGCTCCACTAGCTGGACAGATAATGCCACAGCCGGGGGACACTTTTATATAGCTCCCGGCGGCCCTGGCATTACATAACCAACTAGTCACCCCTGGCCGGGGTACCCTGGAGGAGTGGGGACCCCTTCAATCAAGGGGTCCCCCCCTCCAGCCACCCAAGGACCAGGGGTGAAGCCCGAGGCTGCCCCCCCCCATCCATGGGCTGCGGATGGGAGGCTGATAGCCATTGTGTAAAAAAATGAATATTGTTTTTAGTAGCAGTACTACAAGTCCCAGCAAGCCTCCCCCGCAAGCTGGTACTTGGAGAACCACAAGTACCAGCATGCGGAGGAAAACCGGGCCCGCTGGTACCTGTAGTACTACTACTAAAAAAATACCCCAATAAAAACATAAGACACACACCTTGAAAGTATAACTTTAATGCATACATCCACACCTCCATATACACATACTTACCTTATGTTCACACGAGGGTCGGTCCTCTTCTCCATGTAGAATCCATGGTGTACCTGTGGAAAAAATTATACTCACAAAATCCAGGGTAGAAGGCTCCTCTTGTAATCCATTTGTAATCCAGGTACTTGTCAAAATAAAAAAACGGACACCCGACCTCGCACTGAAAGGGGCCCCATGTTTTCACATGGGACCCCTTTCCCCGAATGCCAGAAACCCCCTCTGACTTATGTCTAAGAGGGTTCCATCAGCCAATCAGGGAACGCCACGTTGTGGCACCCTCCTGATCGGCTGTGTGCTCCTGTACTGTCTGACAGGCGGCACACGGCAGTGTTACAATGTAGCGCCTATGCGCTCCATTATAACCAATGGTGGGAACTTTGTGGTCAGCGGTGAGGTTACTTTCGGTCAACCGCTGACCACAAAGTTCCCACCATTGGTTACAATGGAGCGCATAGGCGCTACATTGTAACACTGCCGTGTGCCGCCTGTCATACAGTACAGGAGCACACAGCCAATCAGGAGGATGCCACAACGTGGCGCTCCCTGATTGGCTGATGGAACCCTCTTAGACTTAAGTCAGAGGGGGTTTCTGGCATTCGGGGAAAGGGGTCCCATGTGAAAACATGGGGCCCCTTTCAGTGCGAGGTCGGGTGTCCGTTTTTTTATTTTGACAAGTACCTGGATTACAAATGGATTAAAAGAAGAAGAGGCTTCTACACTGGAGTATGTGAGTATAATTTTTTCCACAGGTACACCATGGATTCTACATGGAGAAGAGGACCGACCCTCGTGTGAACATAGGTAAGTATGTGTATATGGAGGTGTGTATGTATGTATTAAAGTTATACTTTCAAGGTGTGTGTCTTATGTTTTTATTGGGGTATTTTTTTAGTAGTAGTACTACAGGTACCAGCGGGCCCGGTTTTCCTCCGCATGCTGGTACTTGTGGTTCTCCAAGTACCAGCTTGCGGGGGAGGCTTGCTGGGACTTGTAGTACTGCTACTAAAAACAATATTCATTTTCTCTGATGTCCTAAGTGGATGCTGGGGACTCCGTCAGGACCATGGGGGATTAGCGGCTCCGCAGGAGACAGGGCACAAAAGTAAAAGCTTTAGGATCAGGTGGTGTGCACTGGCTCCTCCCCCTATGACCCTCCTCCAAGCCTCAGTTAGATTTTTGTGCCCGGCCGAGAAGGGTGCAATCTAGGTGGCTCTCCTAAAGAGCTGCTTAGAGTAAAAGTTTTGTTAGGTTTTTTATTTTCAGTGAGTCCTGCTGGCAACAGGCTCACTGCATCGAGGGACTTAGGGGAGAAGAAGTGAACTCACCTGCGTGCAGGATGGATTGGCTTCTTAGGCTACTGGACACCATTAGCTCCAGAGGGATCGAACACAGGCCCAGCCATGGAGTCCGGTCCCAGAGCCGCGCCGCCGACCCCCTTGCAGATGCCGAAGAGTGAAGAGGTCCAGAAACCGGCGGCAGAAGACTTTTCAGTCTTCATGAGGTAGCGCACAGCACTGCAGCTGTGCGCCATTGTTGTCAGCACACTTCACACCAGCGGTCACTGAGGGTGCAGGGCGCTGGGGGGGGCGCCCTGGGCAGCAATGAAATACCTATACTGGCTAAAAGATACATCACATATAGCCCCTGGGGCTATATGGATGTATTTAACCCCTGCCAGGTCTCAGAAAAACGGGAGAAGAAGCCCGCCGAAAAGGGGGCGGAGCCTATTCTCCTCAGCACACAGCGCCATTTTCCCTCACAGAAATGCTGGTGGGAAGGCTCCCAGGCTCTCCCCTGCACTGCACTACAGAAACAGGGTTAAAACAGAGAGGGGGGGGCACTTATTTGGCGATATGATTATATATATTAAGATGCTATAAGGGAAAAACACTTATATAAAGGTTGTCCCTGTATAATTATAGCGTTTTGGTGTGTGCTGGCAAACTCTCCCTCTGTCTCCCCAAAGGGCTAGTGGGGTCCTGTCCTCTATCAGAGCATTCCCTGTGTGTGTGCTGTGTGTCGGTACGTGTGTGTCGACATGTATGAGGACGATGTTGGTGAGGAGGCGGAGCAATTGCCTGTAATGGTGATGTCACTCTCTAGGGAGTCGACACCGGAATGGATGGCTTATTTAGGGAATTACGTGATAATGTCAACACGCTGCAAGGTCGGTTGACGACATGAGACGGCCGGCAAACCAATTAGTACCTGTCCAGGCGTCTCAAACACCGTCAGGGGCTTTTAAAACGCCCATTTGCCTCAGTCGGTCGACACAGACACGGACACTGACTCCAGTGTCGACGGTGAAGAAACAAACGTATTTTCCATTTGGGCCACACGTTACATGTTAAGGGCAATGAAGGAGGTGTTACATATTTCTGATACTACAAGTACCACAAAAGAGGGTATTATGTGGGGTGTGAAAAAACTACCTGTAGTTTTTCCTGAATCAGATAAATTAAATGAAGTGTGTGATGATGCGTGGGTTTTCCCCGATAGAAAATTATTGGCGTTATACCCTTTCCCGCCAGAAGTTAGGGCGCGTTGGGAAACACCCCTTAGGGTGGATAAGGCGCTCACACGCTTATCAAAACAAGTGGCGTTACCGTCTCCAGATACGGCCGCCCTCAAGGAGCCAGCTGATAGGAGGCTGGAAAATATCCAAAAAAGTATATACACACATACTGGTGTTATACTGCGACCAGCGATCGCCTCAGCCTGGATGTGCAGCGCTGGGGTGGCTTGGTCGGATTCCCTGACTGAAAATATTGATACCCTTGACAGGGACAGTATTTTATTGACTATAGAGCATTTAAAGATGCATTTCTATATATGCGAGATGCACAGAGGGATATTTGCACTCTGGCATCAAGAGTAAGTGCGATGTCCATATCTGCCAGAAGATGTTTATGGACACGACAGTGGTCAGGTGATGCAGATTCCAAACGGCACATGGAAGTATTGCCGTATAAAGGGGAGGAGTTATTTGGGGTCGGTCCATCGGACCTGGTGGCCACGGCAACAGCTGGAAAATCCACCTTTTTTACCCCAAGTCACATCTCAGCAGAAAAAGACACCGTCTTTTCAGCCTCAGTCCTTTCGTCCCCATAAGGGCAAGCAGGCAAAAGGCCAGTCATATCTGCCCAGGGATAGAGGAAAGGGAAGAAGACTGCAGCAGGCAGCCCATTCCCAGGAACAGAAGCCCTCCACCGCTTTTGCCAGGTCCTCAGCATGACGCTGGGGCCGTACAAGCGGACTCAGCTGCGGTGGGGGGTCGTCTCAAGAGTTTCAGCGCGCAGTGGGCTCACTCGCAAGTGGACCCCTGGATCCTACAAGTAGTATCCCAGGGGTACAGATTGGAAGTTCGAGACGTCTCCCCCTCGCAGGTTCCTGAAGTCTGCTTTACCAACGTCTCCCTCCGACAGGGAGGCAGTATTGGAAACAATTCACAAGCTGTATTCCCAGCAGGTGATAATCAAAGTACCCCTCCTACAACAAGGAAAGGGGTATTATTCCACACTATATTGTGGTACTGAAGCCAGACGGCTCGGTGAGACCTATTCTAAATCTGAAATATTTGAACACTTACATACAAAGGTTCAAATCAAGATGGAGTCACTCAGAGCAGTGATAGCGAACCAGGAAGAAGGGGACTATATGGTGTCCCTGGACATCAAGGATGCTTACCTCCATGTCCCAATTTGCCCTTCTCACCAAGGGTACCTCAGGTTCGTGGTACAAAACTGTCACTATCAGACGCTGCCGTTTGGATTGTCCACGGCACCCCGGGTCTTTACCAAGGTAATGGCCGAAATGATGATTCTTCTTCAAAGAAAAGGCGTCTTAATTATCCCTTACTTGGACGATCTCCTGATAAGGGCAAGGTCCAGAGAACAGTTAGAGGTCGGAGTAGCACTATCTCAAGTAGTTCTACGACAGCACGGGTGGATTCTAAATATTCCAAAATCGCAGCTGTCTCCGACGACACGTCTGCTGTTCCTAGGGATGATTCTGGACACAGTCCAGAAAAAGGTGTTTCTCCCGGAGGAGAAAGCCAGGGAGTTATCCGAGCTAGTCAGGAACCTCCTAAAACCAGGAAAAGTGTCAGTGCATCATTGCACAAGGGTCCTGGGTAAAATGGTGGCTTCTTACGAAGCGATTCCATTCGGCAGATTTCACGCAAGAACTTTTCAGTGGGATCTGCTGGAAAAATGGTCCGGATCGCATCTTCAGATGCATCAGCGGATAACCCTGTCTCCAAAGACAAGGGTGTCTCTTCTGTGGTGGCTGCAGAGTGCTCATCTACTAAAGGGCCACAGATTCGGCATTCAGGACTGGGTCCTGGTGACCACGGATGCCAGCCTGAACGGCTGGGGAGCAGTCACACAAGGAAAAAATTTCCAAGGAGTGTGATCAAGTCTGGAGACTTCTCTCCACATAAATATACTGGAGCTAAGAGCAATTTACAATGCTCTAAGCTTAGCAAGACCTCTGCTTCAAGGTCAGCCGGTATTGATCCAGTGGGACAACATCACGGCAGTCGCCCACGTAAACAGACTGGGCGGCACAAGAAGCAGGAGGGCAATGGCAGAAACTGCAAGGATTCTTCGCTGGGCGGAAAATCATGTGTTAGCACTGTCAGCAGTGTTCATTCCGGGAGTGGACAACTAGGAAGCAGACTTCCTCAGCACGACCTCCACCCGGGAGAGTGGGGACTTCATCGGGAAGTCTTCCACATGATTGTGAACCGTTGGGAAAGACCAAAGGTGGACATGATGGCGTCCCGCCTGAACAAAAAACTGGACAGGTATTGCGCCAGGTCAAGAGACCCTCAGGCAATAGCTGTGGACGTTCTGGTAACACCGTGGGTGTACCAGTCGGTGTATGTGTTCCCTCCTCTGCTTCTCATACCTAAGGTACTGAGAATTATAAGGCGTAGAGGAGTAAGAACTATACTCGTGGCTCCGGATTGGCCAAGAAGGACTTGGTACCCGGAACTTCAAGAGATGCTCACAGAAGACTCATGGCCTCTGCCGCTAAGAAGGGACTTGCTTCAGCAAGTACCATGTCTGTTCCAAGACTTACCGCGGCTGCGTTTGACGGCATGGCGGTTGAACGCCGGATCCTAAGGGAAAAAGGCATTCCGGAAGAGGTCATTCCTACCCTGGTCAAAGCCAGGAAGGAGGTGACCGCACAACATTATCACCACATGTGGCAAAAATATGTTGCGTGGTGTGAGGCCAGGAAGGCCCCACGAAGAAATTTCAACTCGGTCGATTCCTGCATTTCCTGCAAGCAGGAGTGTCTATGGGTCTCAAATAGGGGTCCATTAAGGTTCAAATTTCGGCCCTGTCGATTTTCTTCCAGAAAGAATTGGCTTCAGTTCCTGAAGTCCAGAAGTTTGTCAAGGGAGTACTGCATATACAACCCCCTTTTGTGCCTCCAGTGGCACTGTGGGATCTCAACGTAGTTCTGGGATTCCTCAAATCACATTGGTTTAAACCGCTCAAATCTGTGGATTTGAAATATTTCACATGAAAAGTGACCATGATGTTGGCCCTGGCCTCGGCCAGGCGAGTGTCAGAATTGGCGGCTTTGTCTCACAAAAGCCCATATCTGATTGTCCATTCGGACAGGGCAGAGCTGCGGACTCGTCCCCAGTTTCTCCCTAAGGTGGTGTCAGCGTTTCACCTGAACCAGCTTATTGTGGTACCTGCGGCTACTAGGGACTTGGAGGACTCCAAGTTGCTAGATGTTGTCAGGGCCCTGAAAATATAGGTTTCCAGGACGGCTGGAGTCAGGAAAACTGACTTGCTGTTATTCTGTATGCACCCAACAAACTGGGTGCTCTTGCTTCTAAGCAGACGATTGCTAGTTGGATGTGTAGTACAATTCAGCTTGCACATTCTGTGGCAGGCCTGCCACAGCCAAAATATGTAAATGCCCATTCCACAAGGAAGGTGGGCTCATCTTGGGCGGCTGCCCGAGGGGTCTCGGCTTTACAACTTTGCCGAGCTGCTACTTGGTCAGGGGCACACCCTGACTGAGGAGGACCTGGAGTTCTCTCATTCGGTGCTGCAGAGTCATCCGCACTCTCCCGCCCGTTTGGGAGCTTTGGTATAATCCCCATGGTCCTGACGGAGTCCCCAGCATCCACTTAGGACGTCAGAGAAAATAAGAATTTACTTACCGATAATTCTATTTCTCGTAGTCCGTAGTGGATGCTGGGCGCCCATCCCAAGTGCGGATTGTCTGCAATACTTGTACATAGTAGTTATTGTTACAAAAATCGGGTTATTATTGTTGTGAGCCATCTTTTCAGAGGCTCCGCTGTTATCATGCTGTTAACTGGGTTCAGATCACAGGTTGTACAGTGTGATTGGTGTGGCTGGTATGAGTCTTACCCGGGATTCAAAATCCTTCCTTATTGTGTACGCTCGTCCGGGCACAGTATCCTAACTGAGGCTTGGAGGAGGGTCGTAGGGGGAGGAGCCAGTGCACACCACCTGATCCTAAAGCTTTTACTTTTGTGCCCTGTCTCCTGCGGAGCCGCTAATCCCCCATGGTCCTGACGGAGTCCCCAGCATCCACTACGGACTACGAGAAATAGAATTATCGGTAAGTAAATTCTTATTTTTTTACACAATGGCTATCAGCCTCCCATCCGCAGCCCATGGATGGGGGGACAGCCTCGGGCTTCACCCCTGGTCCTTGGGTGGCTGGAGGGGGGGGACCCCTTGATTGAAGGGGTCCCCACTCCTCCAGGGTACCCTGGCCAGGGGTGACTAGTTGGTTATGTAATGCCAGGGCCGCCGGGAGCTATATAAAAGTGTCCCCCGGCTGTGGCATTATGTATCTGGCTAGTGGAGCCCGGTGCTGGTTTCAGAAATACGGGGGACCCCTACGCTTTTTGTCCCCCGTATTTTTGGAACCAGGACCAGGCGCAGAGCCCGGTGCTGGTTGTTTCAATATGGGAGAACCTCTATAAAAAAAATTCCCATATTTTTGCAACCAGGACCGGCTCAAGTTTTGCTTAGGATGGGGGACCCCACGCAATTTTTTTTCTAAAAATGAACACTTTCCCATCCCCTTCCCACTGATAAACATGCACGGATCTCATGGATCCCTGCATGCCTATCCAAACACGGGATAAAAAAGCAGGTCTGTTTTTTTTTAGCACTTTTTTACGAATTGTATTTCTGCACGGCAGTGTTTGGCTATTGTCGGCAGTGTTTGTGATTTGCACTCTTTAGTAAATTAACGATTTCTACCAAATTGCAGGCGTATTTGACCGATGGTGTATTGATTCGTGATTTTTTCCTAGGACTTCCAAAATATTACGAATGCCCTCATCACTGCCGAGATTTTTGCTTAGTAAATTACCGAAATGACACTTTGAAGAAAAAACGGCATCTCGGTCAAAATCGGGACCTTAGTAAATATACCCCTAGGTCTTCTAAAATATGAAAAAACATTGTCTGTTTTCAGTCTCAAACAAATATATAGAGATAACATTATGATAAAACAGTATAAAAAGAGAGGCTAAGAAAAGAAAAGAAAGAAGGAGGAACGGATAGAAAAGAGGGGGGAGAGAGGGGAGAGATGCAAAAATTAGAAATAGGTGAGTTTGCCTAAATGCCCAAACGGGCCTCACAGTAGATTAGAGGAAGGGTACAACTGGCAGGTGGTCTGATATATGCTAAGAAATTATCAGGATCAATAGTAGGAGAGAGTCTAAATAGACATGTAAGTCCTATACACAGGTGACTCCTTAAAGTCATACCTGGGAAACCAAATGGCTGTAAAATCAGTGGATCTTCCCAATGAGAAGGAAATAAGATCCTCCATATCTAAAAAGTAATCAATCCTGTTAAACCATTGTTTGATCGAATAAGGTGAGGTTGACCTCCAGAGAATCGGTATAATGGCCTTGGCCGCATTGCTAAGATGTCTCAGTAGTGAGCTCTTATAGGTGTGTGAGCCTACAGAGGTGAGGCTGAGGAGCCAAAACTCCGGGTCTTTAAGGACTGCATCTCCCAATATCAATTCTGAACATTTTAACACTTCCCTCCAAAAGGAAATTATAAGAGGACAGTCCCACCATATATGTAAAAAGCTACCTGGGGCTCCCCTACATCACCAACATAGGTTCGAGAGAGTAGGAAACATCTTATTAAGCACCAAAGGGGTCCTGTACCATCTATATATGAGTTTATAAAGAGTTTCCATTGTTGACAAACATAAAGAGCTTGCCTGGGTATTGCGGAATATAGATTCCCAATTAGATTGTATCGCCAACTTCGGCATTTCCTTCTCCCAAGCAGTGCCGTTTCTAGCGGCGGGCGAGCCGTGCAACCGCACGGGGCGCCCGCCGCGGCACTTTGTGACTACTCCTCTCCTCCCTCTCTCTTCCACCCGAGCGCTCCTGCTCGGGGGGCGGGGCTTCGCTGAATGACGCGTTTGCGTCGTGACGTCACGACGCAAACGCGTCATTCCACGAAGCCCCGCCCCCCGAGCAGGAGCGCTCGGGTGGAAGAGAGAGGGAGGAGAGGACTGGAGATAACCATCGAAGGAGGAGGCGGCCGGCGCGCGGGACCCGAAGAGCGGCAAGTTGTAAGTATTCTCTCTCTCTCTCTCTCTCCCCCCACTTGACACCTGCCGCACTGTGTAAGATGGGGATACCTGCCGCACTGTGCAAAATGGGGGCACCTGCCGCACTGTGTAAAATGGGGATACCTTCCGCACTGTGTAAAATGGGGATACCTGCCGCACTGTGTAAAATGGGGGCACCTGCCGCACTGTGTAAAATGGGGATACCTGCCGCACTGTGTAAAATGGGGGCACCTGCCGCACTGTGTAAAATGGGGATACCTGCCGCACTGTGTAAAATGGGGGCACCTTCCGCACTGTGTAAAATGGGGATACCTGCCACACTGTGTAAAATGGGGGTGTCACGATCCGGGTATCTGGACGCCATTTCTTACCCATCAGATGCCTCCTAAGGCTGGCTCAGCGCTCCAGGACCGGATCCCATCTGTTATCCTGATGTGTACATTCCTGTATCCTCTCCTGTCACTCTGGGACGCTGTCACAGTAAACGCCATATTACACCTGGCATGGCGTCTCCCGCGGCCTCCGCCGCCGTCCCTGAACTTCTGCATGCAGAGTGTCTGAGTGGCGATTACGTCAGCCGCGGCCTCCGCTGTGTCCGCGTGGTTGGATGTGCATCTGTCAGCCTGGCGCCTCCTGTCTCCGGTGGCCGGCGCCGCCATTACTGTTTTCATTACCACATGGATTACAAACCAAACTTCCCTCCAAGTGTCTGCATGGGCGCAGCCATCTTGGATTCTGTCAGCTGATCATTTCCACCAATCTGTTCTCAGTATTGATAATCTGCATAATTGCCTAGCCAATCCCTTCCTTGCTGCAGGTATAAATACACTGTGCCTGAGCAAGGAAGGCGTCAGTGCTTTGGTTGTCAAACCTAGTTCCTGTTTGTCTCTCTCCTGTGATTGTCTTCCAGGTTCCAGCTCCTGTCTCAAGACTTCCACCATAGAGACCCGCACCAGCATTCCACCTGCGGTGTAGCCTGACTCTCCAATCCATTGTGGATTCATCTGTTTCCAGCTACAACATTACCTGCTTCCAGCTCGGCTTCCAGCAGAGTACAGCTTCCCTTAAAGGGCCGGTGTCCTTTCTACACTTTACCACTCTCCACCGGTATTATTATTTCTCCGCTCTCAAGTTCTACATTTCAGTTCATATTTCATCGCTCCCAAGTTCATTTATTATTTAACTGGTTCCAGCCAGTATCCACTCCGTGCTAACAACAGTCTGGTGCCAGCCAGTATCCACAGCAGCTGTTTTATCTTCAGCAACCCAGCTTTTCCTGGAACACCAGCTGGCACAATCCTGGGTTATCTCCATTGCTACAGTCGGGCCTGGTAAGGACTTTCCATCTAGAAGATCATAAGAACTATCTCACACTACCAGTGCCCTGTGGCTCCTGCCATCCTGTAGTACCCAGGAACTGTATTTATTCTTTGCTGACTTTTACGTTTTCTTTTACTGCTGCTGTGTTGCGGAGTTGTCATAATAAACATCATTGACTTTTATCCAAGTTGTCGTGGTCACGCCTTCGGGCAGTTATTATTCATGTTACTTACATGTCCAGGGGTCTGATACAACCTCCCAGGTTCCGGTACATCTCAGCCCCTACAACTGAGGCTGCCTCCCGTCAGCTCAGGCCCTCAGTTGTGACAGTAAGCACTGACCTAATGAATCCAGCCGGAGACCAGGATCAAGCGGCCAGGCCGATGCAAGAACTGGCAGCCCGACTAGAACATCAGGAGGCTGCACAGGGCCACATCATCCGCTGTCTCCAGGATCTCTCTACTTGGCTGGATGGGATTCAGACAACTCTCCGTGGATCAGGCGCGTCTGGTGCGTCAACCACAGTGACTCCAGCTATAACCCCACCCACCTTACCCATTTCTGCTCCACGTCTTCATCTTCCAACGCCAGCAAAATTTGACGGATCTCCAAGATTCTGCAGGGGATTTCTCAACCAGTGTGAGATTCAGTTTGAGCTACAACCTGGCAAATTTCCCAGTGACCGTACAAAAATTGCCTACATTATTTCTCTTCTCAGTGGCTCAGCCCTTGATTGGGCATCACCGTTATGGGAGAGGTCCGACACCCTGCTATCTTCCTACACTGCCTTCGTGTCAACATTCAGGCGCATCTTCGACGAGCCAGGCCGGGTAACCTCAGCTTCATCCGAGATTCTCCGTTTACGCCAGGGGTCACGTACTGTAGGACAATATCTGATACAGTTCCAGATCCTGGCATCCGAACTGGCATGGAACGACGAGGCCCTGTATGCTGCATTCTGGCATGGCTTATCTGAGCATATTAAAGATGAGTTAGCTACCAGAGACTTACCTTCTAAGTTAGATGAGCTAATCTCACTCTGCACGAAAGTTGATTTACGTTTCAGAGAGAGAGCAACTGAGCGTGGAAGATCATCTGCTCCAAAATCTTCTGCTCCTCCTCCTCGTCAACTGTCACCATCTAAAGATGAGCCCATGCAACTTGGCCGTTCCCGTTTAACTCCTGCTGAGCGCCGAAGACGTCTCTCCGAGTTTCTCTGTCTCTATTGTGCAGCTCCGTCTCACACCATTAATGCCTGTCCCAAACGTCCGGGAAACTCCAAATCCTAGCTCGCCAAGGAGAGGGCCGGCTAGGAGTAATGATCTCCTCTCCATCTCCTCAAGATTGTAATCTCCCAGTCTCGCTTCAAGTTGCTCAACGTTATCGGAACGTCATTGCCCTCCTTGATTCCGGAGCAGCTGGGAACTTTATTTCCGAAGCCTATGTTAAACGGTGGTCCCTACCCACCGAGAGACTTCCTTCGTCCATTTCTTTAACTGCCGTGGATGGCAGCAAAATTTTTGATGCAGTTATTTCTTTAAGGACTCTACCAGTTCGTCTGAGAGTGGGAGTTCTTCATTCCGAACTTATTTCTTTTTTAGTGATTCCAAGAGCCACACATCCTGTGGTCCTGGGCCTTCCATGGCTCCGTCTTCACAATCCTACAATTGATTGGACGACTACGCAAATCCTGGCATGGGGTTCCTCCTGTGCTGAGACATGTTTGTTTAAAGTATTGCCTGTCTGTTCTTCCTCCCCCAGGTCGTCTGATGTTCCACCTCCTCCATATCAAGATTTCAAGGATGTGTTCAGTAAAGCTTCTGCTGATATCCTTCCTCCTCATAGAGAATGGGACTGTCCGATTGATCTCGTTCCAGGGAAGGTTCCACCTCGAGGCCGAACTTATCCGTTGTCTCTGCCTGAGACGCATTCTATGGAGGAATATATTAAAGAGAACCTAGCAAAGGGGTTCATTCGACCTTCTTCTTCTCCAGCCGGCGCAGGCTTCTTTTTTGTAAAAAAGAAAGATGGTGGTCTGCGGCCGTGCATCGACTACAGAGGTTTGAACGACATTACCATCAAGAACCGTTATCCTTTACCCCTGATTACTGAGCTCTTTGACAGAGTTAGCGGAGCTACCATCTTTACAAAGCTGGACTTGCGAGGTGCATACAATCTCATCCGGATCCGTGAGGGTGACGAGTGGAAGACCGCCTTTAACACCCGTGACGGACATTATGAGTACCTCGTCATGCCCTTCGGATTGAGCAATGCTCCAGCTGTCTTCCAGCATTTTGTCAATGAGATCTTCAGAGACATTCTATACCGTCATGTCGTGGTCTATCTAGACGATATCCTCATTTTTGCCAACGATTTAGAGGAACATCGTTTTTGGGTTAAAGAGGTTCTGTCCCGTCTCCGTGTCAATCATCTCTATTGCAAATTAGAAAAATGCGTCTTTGAAGTCAAGTCCATTCCGTTTCTAGGGTACATTGTGTCCGGTTCCGGACTAGAGATGGATCCTGAGAAACTACAAGCAATCCAAAATTGGCCGGTATCCTTAACCCTCAAAGGGGTCCAGAGGTTCTTAGGGTTCGCCACCTATTACCGAAAGTTTATACGAGACTTTTCCACCATTGTGGCGCCTATTACTGCTTTCACTAAGAAGGGTGCTAACCCGTCCAAGTGGTCTGAAGAAGCCATGCAAGCATTTCATCTTTTAAAACAAAGGTTCACCTCTGCGCCTGTTCTGAAACAGCCTGACATCGACTCTCCTTTCATCTTAGAGGTGGATGCCTCCTCCGTTGGAGTAGGAGCGGTGTTATCTCAGAGGGCTAAAGATGGCCATTTACACCCTTGCAGTTTCTTCTCCCGGAAGTTCTCCCCAGCTGAGCGCAACTATGCCATTGGCGACCAGGAGTTGCTAGCCATCAAGCTCGCTCTAGAAGAGTGGAGGTATCTGTTGGAGGGAGCTTCTCATTCAATCACCATACTTACAGACCACAAGAACCTTTTATACCTGAAGGGCGCACAATGTCTCAACCCTCGTCAGGCCAGATGGGCACTTTTCTTTTCCAGGTTCGACTTTAAACTCCAGTTCTGTCCGGGCTCTCAGAATCGCAAGGCCGATGCCCTTTCCCGCTCATGGGAGCAAGAAAATGAGTCAGAGTCTTCAGACAAGCATCCTATTATAAATCCGTTGGCATTCTCCACGGTAGGGATGGACTCTACGCCCCCATCAGGGGAAAGTTTTGTGAAGCCGATGCTAAGGAAGAAGCTCATGCATTGGGCCCATGCTTCCCGTTTTGCCGGACATACAGGTATCCAAAAAACCCTGGAGTTTATCTCTAGGTCCTACTGGTGGCCAACTCTGAAAAAGGACGTCTTGGAGTTTATTGCATCTTGCCCAAAGTGTGCCCAACATAAAGTATCCCGCCAGTCGCCTGCGGGGCAACTGGTTCCACTATCCGTTCCCCGTCGACCATGGACCCACTTGTCGATGGATTTCATTACAGACTTACCCATGTGCAACAAGTTCAATACCATCTGGGTGGTAGTTGACCGGTTCACCAAGATGGCACACTTCATTCCTCTCACCGGTCTTCCGTCAGCTTCCAAGTTGGCTCAAGTATTCATACAAGAGATCTTCCGACTCCACGGTCTTCCTGAAGAAATTATCTCAGATCGAGGAGTTCAATTCACAGCCAAATTCTGGCGAAGTTTATGTCAAGTCCTCCAAGTCAAGCTAAAGTTTTCCACGGCTTACCATCCTCAGACCAATGGTCAAACCGAGAGGGTGAATCAGGACTTGGAGGCCTTCCTCCGCATCTATGTGTCCTCCTCTCAAGATGACTGGGTTCAATTACTTCCCTGGGCCGAGTTCTGTCATAACAACCAGTATCATTCTTCATCTGCTTCAACACCATTCTTCACTAACTTTGGATTCCACCCTAAAGTCCCTGAGTTCCAACCGCTTCCAGCAACTTCTGTTCCCGCAGTGGATATCACCTTGCATCAGTTTGCCAATATCTGGAAGAGCGTACGATCAGCTCTGCTCAAGGCATCGTTCAGGTACAAGAAGTTTGCGGATAAGAAGCGTCGAGCAGTTCCTGCTCTCAAGGTGGGTGATCGGGTATGGTTATCCACGAAGAATTTGAGGTTAAGAGTTCCCAGTATGAAGTTTGCACCTCGCTATATCGGTCCTTTCAAGATTGAACAAGTCATCAATCCTGTTGCTTACAGACTCCAGTTGCCTCCCTTCTTAAAAATACCCAGGACATTCCATGTTTCCCTGTTGAAACCGCTGATCTTGAATCGGTTTCATTCCTCACTTCCTCCAACTCCGAAAGTCCAAACTCAACGAGGCGTTGAGTATGAAGTGGCCAAGATCCTGGACTCACGTCACCGTTACGGTCAACTACAATATCTTATTGACTGGAAGGGTTATGGTCCTGAGGAACGTTCATGGACCAATGCTTCTGATGTCCATGCTCCTGCCTTGGTCCGGAGATTCCATTCCAAGTTTCCTCAAAAGCCAAAGAAGTGTCCTGGGGCCACTCCTAAAGGGGGGGGTGCTGTCACGATCCGGGTATCTGGACGCCATTTCTTACCCATCAGATGCCTCCTAAGGCTGGCTCAGCGCTCCAGGACCGGATCCCATCTGTTATCCTGATGTGTACATTCCTGTATCCTCTCCTGTCACTCTGGGACGCTGTCACAGTAAACGCCATATTACACCTGGCATGGCGTCTCCCGCGGCCTCCGCCGCCGTCCCTGAACTTCTGCATGCAGAGTGTCTGAGTGGCGATTACGTCAGCCGCGGCCTCCGCTGTGTCCGCGTGGTTGGATGTGCATCTGTCAGCCTGGCGCCTCCTGTCTCCGGTGGCCGGCGCCGCCATTACTGTTTTCATTACCACATGGATTACAAACCAAACTTCCCTCCAAGTGTCTGCATGGGCGCAGCCATCTTGGATTCTGTCAGCTGATCATTTCCACCAATCTGTTCTCAGTATTGATAATCTGCATAATTGCCTAGCCAATCCCTTCCTTGCTGCAGGTATAAATACACTGTGCCTGAGCAAGGAAGGCGTCAGTGCTTTGGTTGTCAAACCTAGTTCCTGTTTGTCTCTCTCCTGTGATTGTCTTCCAGGTTCCAGCTCCTGTCTCAAGACTTCCACCATAGAGACCCGCACCAGCATTCCACCTGCGGTGTAGCCTGACTCTCCAATCCATTGTGGATTCATCTGTTTCCAGCTACAACATTACCTGCTTCCAGCTCAGCTTCCAGCAGAGTACAGCTTCCCTTAAAGGGCCGGTGTCCTTTCTACACTTTACCACTCTCCACCGGTATTATTTCTCCGCTCTCAAGTTCTACATTTCAGTTCATATTTCATCGCTCCCAAGTTCATTTATTATTTAACTGGTTCCAGCCAGTATCCACTCCGTGCTAACAACAGTCTGGTTCCAGCCAGTATCCACAGCAGCTGTTTTATCTTCAGCAACCCAGCTTTTCCTGGAACACCAGCTGGCACAATCCTGGGTTATCTCCATTGCTACAGTCGGGCCTGGTAAGGACTTTCCATCTAGAAGATCATAAGAACTATCTCACACTACCAGTGCCCTGTGGCTCCTGCCATCCTGTAGTACCCAGGAACTGTATTTATTCTTTGCTGACTTTTACGTTTTCTTTTACTGCTGCTGTGTTGCGGAGTTGTCATAATAAACATCATTGACTTTTATCCAAGTTGTCGTGGTCACGCCTTCGGGCAGTTATTATTCATGTTACTTACATGTCCAGGGGTCTGATACAACCTCCCAGGTTCCGGTACATCTCAGCCCCTACAACTGAGGCTGCCTCCCGTCAGCTCAGGCCCTCAGTTGTGACAGGGGGCACCTGCCGCACTGTGTAAAATGGGGGCACCTGCCGCACTGTGTAAAATGGGGGCATCTGCCGCACTGTGTAAAATGGGGATACCTGCCACACTGTGTAAAATGGGGGCACCTGCCGCACTGTGTAAAATGGGGGCACCTCCCGCACTGTGTAAAATGGGGGCACCTGCCGCACTGTTTAAAATGGGGATACCTGCCGCACTGTTTAAAATGTGGATACCTTCCGCACTGTTTAAAATGGGGATACCTGCCGCACTGTTTAAAATGTGGATACCTTCCGCACTGTTTAAAATGGGGATACCTGCCGCACTGTTTAAAATGGGGGCACCTGCCGCACTGTGTAAAATGGGGGCACCTGCCGCACTGTATAAAATGGGGATACCTGCCGCACTGTATAAAATGGGGATACCTGCCACACTGTTTAAAATGGGGATACCTGCCTGCGTACTGTGTAAAATGGGGATACCTTCCGCACCTTGTAAAATGGGGACACCTGCCGCACTGTGTAAAATGGGGACACCTGCCTGCGTACTGTGTAAAATGGGGATACCTGCCGCACTGTGTAAAATGGGGATACCTGCCGCACTGTGTAAAATGGGGATACCTGCCGCACTGTGTAAAATGGGGATATCTACCGCACTGTGTAAAATGGGGATACCTGCCGCACGGTGTAAAATGGGGATACCTGCCGCACTGTGTAAAATGGGGATATCTACCGCACTGTGTAAAATGGGGACACATGCCTGCGTACTGTGTAAAATGGGGATACCTGCCGCACTGTGTAAAATGGGGACACATGCCTGCGTACTGTGTAAAATGGGGATACCTGTCGCACTGTGTAAAATGGGGACACCTGCCTGCATACTGTGTAAAATGGGGGCACGTGCCTGCGTACTGTGTAAAATGGGGATATCTGCCTGCGTACTGTGTAAAATGGGGATATCTGCTTACCGTACTGTGTAAAATGGGGACACCTGCCTGCGTACTGTGTAAAATGGGGATACCTGCCGCACTGTGTAAAATGGGGACACCTGCCGCACTGTGTAAAATGGGGACACCTGCCTGCGTACTGTGTAAAATGGGGATACCTGCCGCACTGTGTAAAATGGGGATACCTGCCGCACTGTGTAAAATGGGGATATCTGCCGCACTGTGTAAAATGGGGATACCTGCCGCACTGTGTAAAATGGGGATACCTGCCGCACTGTGTAAAATGGGGATATCTACCGCACTGTGTAAAATGGGGACACATGCCTGCGTACTGTGTAAAATGGGGATACCTGCCGCACTGTGTAAAATGGGGACACATGCCTGCGTACTGTGTAAAATGGGGATACCTGTCGCACTGTGTAAAATGGGGATACCTGCCTGCATACTGTGTAAAATGGGGGCACGTGCCTGCGTACTGTGTAAAATGGGGACACCTGCCTGCGTACTGTGTAAAATGGGGATATCTGCCTGCGTACTTTGTAAAATGGGGATATCTGCTTACTGTACTCTGTAAAATGGGGACACCTGCCTGCCGCACTTTGTTAAATGGGGACACCTGCCTGCCGCACTTTGTTAAATGGGGACACCTGCCTGCCGCACTTTGTTAAATGGGGACACCTGCCTGCCGCACTTTGTAAAATGGGGACACCTGCCTGCCGCACTTTGTAAAATGGGGACACCTGCCTGCCACACTTTGTAAATGGGGACACCTGCCTGCCGCGCTGTGTAATATGGGGACACTTGCCTGGTGTAATGTGTAAAAAGGGGACTTTTTTATTTTTATTCTTTCCCCCTGTGGTGGGTGTGATATCAGACGAGGCCACGCCCACTGTAATGAGACCACGCCCATTTTAATCAGGCCACACAGCCTTGTCGGGAGCGCATGCTTTTTTTCTGGCTATATGGGGGGGCACGCAAAATTTTTTTTTATAGCAATGGGGGGGGGGGCGCATTTTGAAATCTCGCACTGGGAGCCAAATTGTCTAGAAACGGACCTGCTCCCAAGTACTCATGAAAGTAGGGGGTTGTGGGAAGAGGTCCTCCATGATAATCCAATAGATTTGGGATATGTTGTGTGGGAGGTTGAGGAGAAACGCACATTTCTCTAACGTCCTAGTGGATGCTGGGGACTCCGTCAGGACCATGGGGAATAGCGGCTCCGCAGGAGACAGGGCACAAAAGCAAGCTTTTAGGATCACATGGTGTGTACTGGCTCCTCCCCCTATGACCCTCCTCCAAGCCTCAGTTAGGTTTTTGTGCCCGTCCGAGAAGGGTGCAATCTAGGTGGCTCTCTTAAAGAGTTGCTTAGAAAAAGTTTTTAGGTTCTTTATTTTCAGTGAGTCCTGCTGGCAACAGGCTCACTGCATCGAGGGACTTAGGGGAGAGAATTTCAACTCACCTGCGTGCAGGATGGATTGGATTCTTAGGCTACTGGACACCATTAGCTTCAGAGGGAGTCGGAACACAGGTCTCGCCCTGGGGTTCGTCCCGGAGCCGCGCCGCCGACCCCCTTGCAGATGCTGAAGATTGAAGAGGTCCGGAACCAGGCGGCAGAAGACTTTTCAGTCTTCCTCAGGTAGCGCACAGCACTGCAGCTGTGCGCCATTGTCTGTCAGCACACTTCCCACAGCGATCACGGAGGGTGCAGGGCGCGGGGGGGGGCGCCCTGGCAGCAATGTAGAATACCTGTATGGCGAAAAATACATCACATATAGCCCTTGAGGCTATATGGATGTATTTAACCCCTGCCAGACTTCACAATCTCCGGAGAAGAAGCCCGCCGAAAAGGGGGCGGGGCCTATTCTCCTCAGCACACAGCGCCATTTTCCCTCACAGAAAGGCTGAGGGGAAGGCTCCCAGGCTCTCCCCTGCACTGCACTACAGAAACAGGGTTAAAACAGAGAGGGGGGGCACTGATTTGGCGATATACATATATATTAAATGCTATATGGGAGGAACACTTATATAAGGGTTGTCCCTGTATAATTATAGCATTTTGGTGTGTGCTGGCAAACTCTCCCTCTGTCTCCCCAAAGGGCTAGTGGGTCCTGTCCTCTATCAGAGCATTCCCTATGTGTGTGCTGTATGTCGGTACGTGTGTGTCGACATGTATGAGGAAAATGTTGGTGAGGAGGCGGAGCAAATTGCCTGTAATGGTGATGTCACTCTCTAGGGAGTCGACACCGGAATGGATGGCTTACTTATGGAATTACGTGATAATGTCAACACGCTGCAAGTGGGTTGACGACATGAGACGGCCGGCGAACAAATTAGTACCGGTCCAGGCGTCTCAGACACCGTCAGGGGCTTGTAAAAACGCCCATTTACCTCAGTCGGTCGACATAGACCCAGACACGGACACTGATTTCAGTGTCGACGGTGAAGAAACAAACGTATTTTCCTTTAGGGCCACACGTTAAGGGCAATGAAGGAGGTGTTACATATTTCTGATACTCCAAGTACCACAAAGAAGGGTATTATGTGTGAGGTGAAAAAACTACCTGTAGTTTTTCCTGAATCAGATAAATTAAATGAAGTGTGTGATGATGCGTGGGTTTCCCCCGATAGAAAATTATTGGCGGTATACCCTTTCCCGCCAGAAGTTAAGGCGCATTGGGAAACACCCCTCAGGGTGGATAAGGCGCTCACATGCTTATCAGAAAAATATCCTAAAAAGTATACACACACATGCTGGTGTTATACTGTGACCAGCGATCGCCTCAGCCTGGATGTGCAGAGCTGAGGTGGCTTGGTCGGATTCCCTGACTAAAAATATTGATACCCTTGACAGGGACAGTATTTTATTGACTATAGAGCATTTAAAGGATGCATTTCTATATATACGAGATGCGCAGAGGGATATTTGCACTCTGGCATCAAGAGTAAATGCGATGTCCATATCTGCAAGAAGATGTTTATGGACACGACAGTGGTCAGGGGATGCAGATTCCAAACGGCACAAAGATGTATTGCCGTATAAAAGGGGAGGAGTTATTTGGGGTCGGTCCATGGGACCTGGTGGCCACGGCAACTGCTGGAAGATCCACCGTTTTTTACCCTAAGTCACATCTCTGCAGAAAAAGACACCGTCTTTTCAGCCTCAGTCTTTTCGTCCCTATAAGATATCTGCCCAGGGATAGAGGAAAGGGAAGAAGACTGCAGCAGGCAGTCCATTCCCAGTAACAGAAGCCCTCCACCGCTTCTACTAAGTTCTCAGCATGACGCTGGGACCGTACAGGACCCCTGGATCCTACAAGTAGTATCAAAGGGGCACAGATTGGAATGTCGAGGCGTTTCCCCCCTCGCAGGTTCCTGTAGTCTGCTGTACCAATGTCCCCCTCCGACAGGGAGGCAGTATTGAAAACAATTCACAAGCTGTATTCCCAGCAGGTGATAATAAAATTACCCCTCCTACAACAAGGAAAGGGGTATTGTTCCACACTATAGGGTGGTACTGAAGCCAGAAGGCTAGGTGAGACCGATTCTAAATCTGAAAAATTTGAACACTTACAAGGGTTCAAATCCAGAGGGAGTCACTCAGAGCAGTGATAGCGAACTGGGAACAAGGGGACTATATGGTGTCCCGGGACATCAGGGATGCTTACCTCCATGTCCCAAAATTTGCTTTTCTCACCAAGGGTACCTCAGGTTCGTGGTACAGAACTGTCACTATCAGTTTCAGACGATGCCGTTGGAGTGTCCAAGGCACCCCGGGTCTTTACCAAGGTAATGACCGAAATGAGGATTCGTCTTCAAAGAAAATGGACGACCTCCTGATAAGAACAAGGTCCAGAGAACAGTTGGAGGTCGGAGTAGCACTATCTCAAGTAGTTCTACGACAGCACGGGTGGATTCTAAATATTCCAAAACCGCAGTTGTTCCGACGACACGTCTGCTGGTCCTAGGGATGATTCTGGACACAGTCCAGGAAAAGGGTGTTTCTCCCAGAGGAGAAAGCCAGGGAGTTATCCGAGCTAATCGGGATCCTCCTAAAACCAGGAAAAGTGTCAGTGCATCATTGCACAAGAGTCCTGGTAAAAAATGGTGGCTTATTACGAAGCGCTTCCATTCGGCAGATTTCACGCAAGAACTCTTCAGTGGGATCTGCTGGACAAATGGTCCGGATCGCATCTTCAGATGCATCAGCGGATAACCCTATATCCAAGGACAAGGGTGTCTCTCCTGTGGTGATTACAGAGTGCTCATCTTCTAGAGGGCCGCAGATTCGGCATTCAGGATTGGATGCTGGTAACCACGGAGGCCAGCCTGAGAGGCTGGGGAGCAGTCACACAGGGAAAAAATTTCCAGGGAGTGTGATCAAGTCTGGAGAATTCTCTCCACATAAATATACTGGAGCTAAGAGCAAATTTGTAATGCTATAAGCTTAGCAAGGCCTCTGCTTCAAGGTCAGCCGGTATTGATCCAGTGGGATAACATCACGGCAGTCGCCCACGTAAACAGATAGGGCGGCACAAGAAGCAGGAGGGCAGTGGTCAAAACTGCAAGGATTTTTCGCTAGACGGAAAATCATGTGATAGCACTGTCAGCAGTGTTCATTCCGGGAGTGGACGACTGGGAAGCAGACTTCCTCAGCAGGCACGACCTCCACCCGGGAGAGTGGGAACTTCATCGGGAAGTTTTCCGCATGATTGTGAACCGTTGGGAAAGACCAAAGGTGGAAATGATGGCGTCCCGCCCGAACAAAAAACGGGACAGGTATTGCGCCAGGTCACGAGACCTTCAGGCGATAGCTGTGGACGTCCTGGTAACACCGTGGGTGTAACAGTCGGTGTATGTGTTCCCTCTTCTGCTTCTCATAACCAAGGTATTGAGAATTATAAGACGTAGAGGAGTAAGAACTATACTCGTGGCTCCGGATTGGCCAAGAGGGACTTGGTACCCGGAACTTCAAGAGATGCTCACAGAGGACTAATGGCCTCGGGAGCTAAGATGGGATTTGCTTTCAGCAAGAACCATGTCTGTTCCAAGAGGAACCGTGGCATCTGCCTCTAAGAAAGGACCTGCTCCAGCAGGGACCTTGTCTGTTCCAAGACTTACCGCGACTGCGTTTGACGGCATGGCGGTTGAACACCGGATCCTAAGGGAAAAGGCATTCCGGAAGAGGTCATACCTACCCTGGTCAAAGCCAGGAAGGAGGTGACCGCACAACGTTATCACCACATGTGGTGAAAATATGTTGCGTGGGTGAGGCCAGGAAGGCCCCACGAAAAAATTTCAACTAGGTCGATTTCTGCACTTCCTGAAAACAGGAGTGTCTATGAGCCTCAAATTGGGGTCCATTAAGGTTCAAGTTTCGGCCCTGTAGATTTTCTTCCAGAAAAAATTGGCTTCAATTCCTGAAGTCCAGACGTTTGTCAAGGGAGTATTGCATATACAGCCCCTTGTGTGCCTCCAGTGGCACCGTGGGATCTCAACGTAGTGTTGGGATTCCTCAAATCATATTGGTTTGAACCGATCAAATCTGTGGATTTGAAATATCTCACATGGAAAGGGACCATGTTGTGGCCCTGGCCTCGGCCAGGCGATTGTCAGAATTGGGGGCTTTGTCTTAAAAAAAGCTCATATTTGTTTTTCCATTCGGACAGGGCAGAACTGCGGACTCGTCCCCAGTTTCTTCCTAAGGTGGTGTCAGCGTTTCGCCTGAAACAACATATTGTGGTGCCTGCGGCTACTAGGGACTTGGAGGACTCCAAGTTGCTAGACGTTGTCGGGGCCCTAAAAATAGATATATATATATATATATATATATTTCCAGGACGGCTGGAGTCAGAAAGTCTGACTTGCTGTTTATATTGTATGCACCCCAAAAGAGGGGTGCTCCTGCTTCTAAGCAGACTATTGCTCGTTGGATTTGTAGTACAATTCAGCTTGCACAGTCTGTGGCAGGCCTGCCACAGCCAAAATCTGTCAATGCCCATTCCACAAGGAAGGTGGGCTCATCTTGGGCGGATGCCCGAGGGGGTCTCGGCTTTAAAATTTTGCCGAGCAGCTACGTGGTCAGGGGGGAACACGTTTGTAAAATTCTACAAATTTGATACCCTGGCTGAGGAGGACCTGGAGTTCTCTCATTCGGTGCTGCAGAGTCACCCGCACTCTCCCGCCCGTTTGGGAGCTTTGGTATAATCCCCATGGTCCTGACGGAGTCCCCAGCATCCACTAGGACGTTAGAGAAAATAAGATTTTACTTACCGATAAATCTATTTCTCGTAGTCCGTAGTGGATGCTGGGCGCCCATCCCAAGTGCGGATTGTCTGCATTACTTGTACATAGTTATTGTTACAAAAATCGGGTTATTATTGTTGTGAGCCATCTTTTTTAGAGGCTACTTCATTGTTATCATACTGTTAACTGGGTTCAGATCACAAGTTGTACGGTGTGATTGGTGTGGCTGGTTTGGGTCTTACCCGGGATTCAAGATCCTTCCTTATTGTGTACGCTCGTCCGGGCACAGTACCTAACTGAGGCTTGGAGGAGGGTCATGGGGGGAGGAGCCAGTACACACCATGTGATCCTAAAAGCTTGCCTTTGTGCCCTGTCTCCTGCGGAGCCGCTATTCCCCATGGTCCTGACGGAGTCCCCAGCATCCACTACGAGAAATAGATTTATCGGTAAGTAAAATCTTGTTTTTTTCAAAAGCAGTAAGATTTCTAGTTATGTCAGAGAGATTCTTGGAGGATGTTACGAAATGATGAACCTGGAGAAATTTCCAAAAATCGGGATTCGGTATATTCCAAAGAGATTGTATATCTGAAAATGAACGCACCCTGCCCGAACTCACCAGCTGACCAACTCTGAAAAGCCCCACCCCTGCCCATGAGGTGAAGGCCGTTCCATGGAGACCTGGAATAAATTCAGAGTTAGAGAGAAAAGAAGTCAAAGGTGACCATTTGGAGGATATGTGACCCCTCAAACTAAGTGTGTTCCACAATTTAAGCGTGGGGGAGACTGGGGTGGGAAACCTTCGGGAGGTTGGGAAGCCACGGCGTGATTTCTATATAGTGTGGAAGGCATCCCTCTTCCAGAAGTACCCATTGTTTACAGTCTTTTGCCCGTGTACATTCCAAAATTCTATTTAAATGTACAGCATGGGGATGTGTGGAAGCTGCTGTCCCCCCTGATGTTTTCCCCGAAATAGTGTGTCGTGTTTGAATCTAGGTGTGTTGCTGCCCCAAACAAAAGCTTGGATAAGATTCTGAATGTCTCGAAAACCATTGGGGAGGGATACGCATGGGGAGGGTTTGGAGAAAAAAACAGTATCCTAGGCAGGGCATTCATTTTGACTACATTAATTCTACCAAACCAAGATAATCGTAGTTTCCTCCACTTTTGAAAGTCTATGCGGAGCATGTTCAATAAGGGGCTAAAGTTTAGGGGAAATAATTTAGACAGATCGTTAGAAAGCATAACTCCCAAGTATTTTAACTTATGATCATGCCAAGTGAAAGGGAAGGAGTATTTCAAACCTGCGACCACAGTAGGGGAGGTAGTCAAGTTCAGTGCAATGGATTTAGAATACTTAATCTTGAAATTAGAAAGGGCTCCGAACCTATCAAAGTCCGACATCAGGTTAGGGAGTGAGGTGACCGGGTTCGAAATTAGAGCGAGTAAATCATCAGCATATAGGGCCAATTTGTATTCGTTCCCTCTCACTAGCAGACCAGAAATATTTTGATTAGCCCTTATACTTCTAGCTAAAGCTTCCATACACAAAACAAAAAGTAGTGGGGATAATGGACAGCCCTGCCTTGTGCCGTTTGAAATAGTGAAGGAGTCTGATAAGGAGCCATTCATTTTAATTCTGGCGGAAGGGGTAGCATAGAGAGACAAAATTCTATGGAGACATGCGTTGCCCAGCCCCAGATGCTTCAAAATACCAAACAAGAAATCCTAGTCCACCCTATCGAATGCTTTTTCAGCATCAGTCGATAACAGGATTGAGTGGGACGTGGATTGGTTGGCATAGTGGATCATACTAAGCATCTTAGATGTGTTATCTCTGGCCTCACGACCTAAGACAAAACCCGCCTGGTCTCCATGAATCAAATCCGGCAACAATAGCTTAAGACGATTTGCAACTAGTTTAGCAAAAAGTTTTATATCTATGTTCAGCAGCGAAATCGGCCGGTAACTAGCATCGGGACTGGGATCTTTACCCTCTTTAGGTAAAACTGTGACATGAGCTTCGAGGGATTGAGAGGAGAAATGTGACGTGTCAGAGATGGTGTCAGGGGCGGATCCAGAAGAAAATTATAGGGGGGGCACCATGGAAGGGGAAGTACATTTGCGTGCGGCTTCGGTGCATGTGAGGTGGCGCTTCTTATACAATGCCCACAGTTGTAGCGCTCATTATGCAATGTCCACTGTACTGGTAGTGCCCCTTATATAGACCCCATAGTAGTGGTGCCCCTTATGCAATGCCCCTATTGCCCCCAGTAGTAATGTTGCCTGTAGTAATGCCCGCAGTCATATAGTGAGTGTGGCCAATTAAAATGAGACGTGATACACAGACATATGCCCCCAATAGTGCAGTGCCAAATCCACAATTGCCCCCACAGTGCCAGATCCAGAATTGCCCCCACAGTGGCAGATCCACAATTTCCCCCACAGTGCCAGATCCACAAATGCCCCCACAGTGCCAGATCCAAAAATGCCCCCACAGTGCCAGATCCAAAAATGCCCCCACAGTGCCAGATCCAAAAATGCCCCCACAGTGCCAGATCCAAAAATGCCCCTACAGTGCCAGATCCAAAAATGCCCCCACAGTGTCAGGTATACAAATGCCCCCACAGTGCCAGATCCAAAAATGCCCCCACAGTGTCAGGTATACAAATGCCCCCACAGTGCCAGGTAAACAATTGCCCTAACAGTGCCAGGTAAACAATTGCCCCCACAGTGCCAGGTATACAATTGCCCTCACAGTGCCAGGTATACAAATGCCCCCACAGCAGGTATACAAATGCCCCCACAGCAGGTATACAAATGCCCCCACAGCAGGTATACAAATGCCCCCACAGCAGTTCTGCAGCTGCTTACCGCTGCTGCTGCTGCTTCTCTGCCCGGCTGGCTCTGAGGGTGTCAGTAGGAGAGCGCAGCTATGTCTGGCGGCGTGTAGGACTTCAAACTAGCCGCCAGTTCGTGAGCCAATCAGAGCTCGCGGACCGGCGGCTCCTGATTGGCTGCCGGTCCGCGAGCTCTGATTGGCTCACGAACCGGCGGCTGGTTTGAAGTCCGCAACACGCCGACAGATAGCCGCGCTCTCCTCCTGACAGCTGAGACACGCTGCCGCCGGACTGAGCGGCAGCGTGTCTCAGTGATACAAGCGAGGGGGGGACAGATGGGGCCACAAATGACAGGGGGGGCACGGGCCCGAGTGCCCCCCCCCCTGGATCCGCCACTGGATGGTGTTGAAGGCTCTCATAAGGAGAGGGGTCAACTTCTCTTTGAGAGCTTTATAGTAGGCAGTAGTAAACCCATCAAGGCCCGGGCTTTTACCATTGGGCAAAGAATCAATGGCTTTCATGACTTCCTCAGTGGAGAAAGGGGCATCTAAGCCGTCTGCATCTTCTTTGGACAATGTCGGGAAATTTAGGGATCTCAGATAAGCAGATATACCTGCTTGATGGGATAGTTTATCCGCCCGCCCAGTCGGCCCAGAAAGATTATATAAAGTGGAATAATAATCCTGAAAGGCTTTAGCAATTTTAACAGTCTCGTGTTGGGGCTGGCCCACATCGTCCTTAATTGAATGAATAAAGGTAAGTGTGCGT
Organism: Pseudophryne corroboree; assembly: GCF_028390025.1. Lineage (NCBI taxonomy): Eukaryota > Metazoa > Chordata > Amphibia > Anura > Myobatrachidae > Pseudophryne > Pseudophryne corroboree. The sequence continues at coordinate 476,413,716 of NC_086452.1, read as the reverse complement.
TGCTCGCGAAGAGCCTTAGCCAACAGTTTCCCGGGTTTGTTGCCCCATTGGTAATATCTGCTTCGGCACTTCCGATAAGAAAACTTAACCCTGTCAGAGAGTAATTTATTTAAATCGGCCCGAGCGGCCTCAAGATCAGAATAGTGTTGGGGGGGTTTATGTAGGGGTTCTAGGGATTTTATATTCGATAATAAGTCATCCATCAGTTTTTCCCTCTGTTTTTTACGAACTGAGCCCAACTGGATACAGACCCCTCTTAGGACGCATTTATGTGCCTCCCACACAGAGATTTTAGAAATATCCTCCGTGTCGTTAGTACTAATGTAGGAATCTAAGGCCGAGTCAAGTTGTGAGTGACAAATCACGTCTTGCAATAAAGTATAATTAAAGCGCCATGACCATTGACGTAGTGTACCAGATGGTAGACATATTGTAAGATTAACCGGAGCATGGTCAGACCAAACAATTTGCCCTATTGAAGAGTCAGAAATCAAATGTAAATGTCGATGACTTAGAAATAGATAGTCGATTCTGGAATATGTCTGATGGGGATGTGAATAAAAAGAAAAATCTACCTCAGAAGGGTGTGTCAATCTCCATGAGTCAATCAGCTGGTGGTCAAGCAGGGCACGTCTCACTCTCCTATACTCCTTCTCCGGCCGAAAGGCAATCTTCTTAGAGGTATCATGAAGGGGGTTGAGAGTCCAGTTTAAATCACCCCCCATCACCACCACCAGGGCCGGCGCTACCATTAGGCAGCTTTAGGCAGCTGCCTATGAGCGCCGGCCACTGGGGGGCGGCACCGCACACTGCCGATGAAAGAATTACTTCTTTATTATTCCCTTAACTCACCCGAGCCCCTCCTCTTCCATAATAGACGAGGAGCAGAGATGCCGCAGGCCCTCAACTGCTATCAGCCGACTTCTGTGGGTAAGTCTAGCTGGGTACCGTATGTTAGACACCCACCACCCCCTACGCAATTGCAGACTCCCGCAGTTTACGCCCCCGCCGTGAGCGCAGACTCTCGCCGCCAGCGTGTTACTCCGAGCCACTGAGCCACACCATGACAGACTCCAGCGTGTTATTAACACCCCCCCCCCGCTCCAGCGTGTTATTAACTACCCCCCCCCCTCCAGCGTGTAATTAACTCCCTCCCCTCCAGCGTGTAATTAACTACCCCCCCTCCAGCGTGTAATTAACTCCCCCCCTCCAGCGTGTAATTAACCCCCCCCCCCCTCCAGCGTGTAATTAACTCCCCCCCAGCGTGTAATTAACTACCCCCCCCCCCCCCCGCTCCAGCGTGTAATTAACTACCCCCCCCCCCCCGCTCCAGCGTGTAATTAACTCCCCCCTCCAGCGTGTAATTAACTCCCCCCCAGCATGTAATCAACCACCCCCCCCCCCCCCCGCTCCAGCGTGCAATTTACTCCCCCCCCCCCGCTCCAGCGTGCAATTTACTCCCCCCCCCCCCCGCTCCAGCGTGTAATTTACTCCCCCCCCGCTCCAGTGTGCTATTAACTGTTCCTTCCCAATGTCCTCCCTAATTGCTTTACACCTGTTTGTTCAATTATTTTCCATCATACAGGATTAATCCTGTTCAAGTTATATAGGGAGAACACGAAGCAAGGGGAGAAGGTTCTCATCTGTTACTTTATTGTTACTTTCTAAATCTTTTCTGTGAATGTTGGATAGCAGTGAATAACACTGTATCAATACATCTTATTTGTTTATACCACGTATTGATTTGACCATACATAGACTGTGGAAAGGGGGTGATATCTTTATCCTATTGCCACTCAATTATCTCTGTGCCTCTGTTCAAATACCCACTATTATACAGGATAAATTCTCTTTATATTAGGTACAGAGTAGATCGTTTGTGGCCCACAGTAAGGGGATAACATCCTTACTTGTCATTTCATTGTTGCCCTTATGAATTTTTGAGGGCAGGAAAAGAGCAAGATATCATCTTATTCTCCCTGCTTGCATTATGTATTGATCTGATTATATACAGATAGGGGAAAGGGGGTGAGATTCTTACCGGCCATATTGTTATTTATTTTCCGTGAAATTTGTACAGTATAAAAAGAACATCACGTGCAGACTGTCATTTGTGTTTCTCCTTCTCACTCAGGAGTGTACCGCATAGGAGACAGGAATGCAATCTAACCCTTTGCGCTACCTGATATCAGACATCAAAGGGTAGTTGCCTCAGTCTCATTGCTTGATACCTCGTCTCTATCTTTCTCCTGGCTAGGTTGGGGGAACCCATCCTCTCTCATTCCTCGTTCTATACCACTTAGGCAAGATGGGAGAACAGCAGAAGGGGGGTTACACCTGCATCCTAGCCACCATTATTCCCTGCTATACTTTTTAATTAGGATCATGTTAAAATAATTACAACTCTTTATTAGTGACTAAAAGAGGTTGGGAACCCAGAAATTGGGCACTTAAACTGTACCCTAGATAAGAGTATCTACTATTTAAGAGCTATACTTGTATCTATTGCTATTTTGATATAACATTCATCGTTTGGTTAGGAGGAATGTGTACATAAGGCATATATTGCTATTTTGAGGCACTGGTGCCTCATACCTCCATTGCGTGATTTAAATTAATTTAATTTGTTTTGGATGTAATTATATTTACTACATGACTACCGGATATAGATGTTTTCTGCTCATTTAGGAGAAAGCAGCATCTAAGGCACAAGTGCCTCATACCTCCTTTTAGGGGATTTTACCAAAACTAACAATCTATATTTTTGAACTCGTGACCTACGATTCAAACATTTTGCCCTGGGACATCAGATATGGGCTACAATATCAACAAGATGATGGTCACTTTAGAATAGAATAATTTCTTTTTCTAAGGGATCACGCATTCCATATATAGGGGGGTGATTGCGCTGACGGACCCTAACATATTCCTGAATAGTTAAAATCAGGTAACACTATAACTACTATTATTACATATTTTCACATATGATCACAATTCTTTCTTTTTAAATATACATGTGTTATGTTAACTGAAAATTGTTTTTTAAGGCATACCTAATAAAAATTAACATTTTATCTAAGATAATTAGACATTGTCAATCAATTTCTGCTTCAGATAAGAGTGCTCCCTACCAGGGGTGTCTTGTTTCTTGCAGTACATTTTGTATAACTTATTCCCAAAACAACACAGATGTGTGCTTTGGAACACTCATCTGTGTTGTTTTGCGAAAAATGCTGCTTGGAGCAGTTTAACCGTGCGGGTGTTATAACTTCTAACATGGCTACACCTGAATACAAAGGCTCTTAGAGGAAATCATGGTCCCATAAAATATGAACTATGCATCTATAAGTTATATGTAAAGTTAAATTGTTGCTGGAGTAAAAGGAGTTTCATTTATTGGTAAGTTCCAGATCCTCCTTGAAACCTGAACTTATAATGAAAATTCTATAGTATTGTATTGAATAACTTATTCCTATTGTGGCATTTATGTATTATTAGAGATACATGGGCACTGTTATTTAGGTTATTTGCCTGGAACCCATTTGATCTTTTTTTTTTTTTTTTTTATCTTGCTGTATTTCATCCAATATTAATTTTAGATAATGGTTTTTAAGTATTACATCTTATACTCAGTTCCGGCGCCACCCCCACCATGAGTGCAGACTCCAGCACATTACAATCCCCCCCCCCCCCTTCAAGATTGCAGGCTCTCCTATGTTAACAGACCCCCCCTCCCCCCAGATTGCAGGCTATGATTTGCAGCATATTGGCGGATCAGAGTGGCATATTGATAATTTACTTGTGTGCATAAATAAATTAGACTGCATACATCATATATATATATATATATATATATCTGGAGCCGCATGTCCGGTGCCTGTCTGCCCCTCACCCCCCCCATTCCCACCCCCTCCTGCGGTGCTCATTCCCTCCTTCCTTCAACCCAATGACTAGAAAGAAGATCCACTCCCTCAGCCTTGCGGGGAGCTGTTGGACTCCGAGGAGGAGGCCACGACTGCACACAGGGTGGCAAGGGCTTTGTCAAACACCAGATGATCTGCCACCCCCCCTCCCAGCCAGCCCTGACAGGCACCAGCGACAGGTAGTCCAAGCCTGGCAATCTCTACCCCGTGCACGAGTGCATTTTAAAGGGCAATATCCGCCCGCT